>NC_051180.1:126269095-126294883 GCF_013339695.2 Rhipicephalus sanguineus | reverse complement strand
AATACACTATTTCTCCCTCTGTACCGATTCACGAGTCACACGGTGGCTGATGATTATTCCTTCAGAGCTCGCGCGAACGAAATGGATGTTGAAGCTTCGTTTCACGGCGTTACCCAAGTAATTTGTCAGAGACATGCATAAAACGCATGACAGTGGTGAGCCTGACAAAAATGTTGTCTCCTTTCAGAAATATTAGCGTAGAGCAGTGCGTGCAAGTGAGCTAATTACCAAAACTTTATAACGCTACGACTACGTTCTTGACAAATGTCATGCGCGAGCACAATCCTCACAACTACAACCGCATACACTACCAACACGTTATGCGATTTTCTTCGGCGACAAGGCGTACTACAATAACAATAACTCGCAATGTACGAAGCGTAACGTTCACTTACCTCTGGCAATAAAAAATACGCTGGCAGCGTACACTGCTGGATGACCGCCGGTTTTCAATGGTGCGCCAAGCGAGGAATCGCCGAGCTACCGGCCGTCCCCCCCGAGCGTCAAGGCATTTTCCAGGGCCACAGAACGCGTCGTCGACAAGGATTGCGGCGCTGCTACTCACTGACGTGCGGGAAACATTTGAAGAAGGCGTTCTTCAAAACTATGAATCGCGTCCGTCGGTCACACCGAACAAAGCAGTCGCAGAGATTGAAGTCGCAGGGTCGGCATCTGGTGACTATTTGCCTGGTACCGCGTATAGGTTGCGCTTACGTCAGTAACCACGAAATACAACACACAATACACACAATGCGAGGCAGGGCGTTAAAAGTCGACCGCACAAACAGAACTCAGCACGACGATCACACGAACGCAGAACTATACGGGCTAGGAAGGTCTCCTTAGTTTCGTGAGCGCGCCTGCCAGGTGGAAAGATTGCGCGATCCAGCGTGCAGACGGCGCTTCCGCTCGCTGGCGTGCTTTCCGCGCGTTGTGAGCCTGCGCTTTGTGGAGTTTCCCGTTGAAACCAGCTTTGTAGTTGCGGTATAAGCTCGTTGTGTAGGCCCACATGGCGCTGATAAACTGTAAAACGAGAAAAGAAAACTCTGGAGACTATGCGGGCAGGTTAGCTTCTTCTGAACGGCCATGCTGGCGTAGAGAAACAAACATGTAGGAGATTCGGGGTTTCCGTTCTAGTTGATTAACATTCTTTTCACGCAGTAATGTTTGAGTACAATGATTGAAATATTCATTGACAATTATAGCGGTTACATCAAGAACAAAAATAAAATGAACAGTGAATGAGACGCAAAGACAGATATTTTCGCGCAGAATGCGAGTAAACAGTGAAAGGAAAAGATAGGTGCATATAAAAAAAGAAAAATAAATAATTAAAAGTAAGAATCAGCGAACAGTCAAATGAAATTTATGTACACATGAGGGACCCCTTTGATGTTTCACGCCCACTCTTGCAGGCATACTGGATCCGTAGAAGTTCTGAATGAGCATCGATGCCTTTTCATTGCACGAGTTCTTTTGCATAACGTCATGGAACAGGTTGTCTTTTTCTTTTTAGGCATGTTGCGTGGAGAGGCTAGAAAGATTTGCAGTCGCACACGAGCATGCACGAACCTCTCAAGACGCAGCTCGGAATGAAATTGCAACAACCACGAAAATTCCAGGGTCGGATCTAAGAGGAACAGGGTACCGGTGCCCTTACCTCCTCCCCCCTTTAATTTTCGACGACCGTAGCGGCGGCCGCTACGGGTCGCTGCGAGCGCCTGCACCCTAAAGCTTTACTGCACCCTAGAGTTACTGTAAATGTTACTCTTATGTGGCGGAAGTTGCTCATCTGTTTTCGAAACGCCGCTAGCAATCGTGTACTGCAGAGAAGCTGATGCGCAGGCCGCCGCCGCTGCAGCGAACCGGTTTGTACTCCCGTGCCACAGTCCCGAAAGGAGGCTTTCATAAAGGGACGCTTTTCACCAATACGAAGTAGCGCCGCATGTTCCTTGTGTCCTTGTCTATTAGGCACCGTGGAACGCCGCACAGAAGCCTTCGCGGTAGGGATGCCCGAAAGCAAATTTTAGGTCGAAGCGAGCAGTGATTACGTCGAATATTTTGAATCGAATAGTTCGAATAGTATGTATCACACATTATATAAAAAAAAATTAGCATAAATATTGTCGAGGCCCACTAACCTGCACAGCGTTTTTTTTTTTAATTGGAACGAGGCATGTGCGACTGTCATTCTTTTTGCTGCAAGTAAACGGCTACTAACTAAGCGCTACGCTACTAAAACGCTACGTTAGTAGCGTTAGTAGCATCAAAATAGCAGCAGAATTTCAAGTTTCAATGAGATGCAAGTTATAACCGATAAAATACGTCACACTTTAAACATTACTATACATATAACATATTATAACATATAAGCCGTATAACAAGCTTTTAAACTTAAAAAATGATCAGGGGCGTAGCCAAGAGGAGGGGGGAGCTCGAAATTTTTTCCACTTTGCTTGCGCATATATTCACGCACACATACAAAACACACGCACGAACATACATAAAGTATGGTTGAACACCCCCCCCCCCGAAAAAGATTTCTGGTTACGCCCCTGAAAAATGATTAATCTATGTCGGAGTAATATGTTAATTTAACCTTGAAGTGGGGCTTCGCGGCATTGCGCAATTTTGTTGGTTAGGTGCTTTCACGGCATTGCACTTTCAGGCTGCAGTGAAACCACCTTCACAGGTGGGTTACATGCCGTCCAATATACGCCTATTCGTTCATTATGAATACTTTGAAATTTCGGAACCTTAAATTCGTGTCGAAGCGAATTCGAATACTATAATTATTCCTTCGAACATTCCTAGTGCTCGAATATTCGCACATGCCTACTTTGCGGCAAACAGACGCAGACAGTCTGCCAGTATTCAGGACGGCAGCAAAATATTGTCTACCCTCGTTGCTCGCGAGGGTAACATGCACAAAACAACAAATTTAACCACTCTCGGTTGACCTGAAAAAAAGGTTAAAGATTTAAACCGCTCACATAGAGAACAGTGGTAGTTGCACGCTCCCCAGGCCTTCTGTAAACGCATCGTGTCTGAAGAAAAAAAAAGATCACAGTTTCACCGCAAGCGCGAAGCAATGAATGCGAAGGCAACAAGTTGTAATGTTATACGAAGGAAGGCTGGCAGCTAACTCTTTTGGATCCGATCTCGCGTAACTATACAAAACGTTGGTGTAAGAGAATACGGCCGCTCCAGGGAGAGGTGCGCTTTTCGCAGTCTCTTCGCGTTGAGAGCGCGCGTAAAAGAGTATACGAGCCGTTTGCTGATGCCTGCCAGATAGCGAGCGCGCAAGCGGTCGTGAACGCGCTTTTAGGATCAAAGTTCGCAGTTGCTCTCAAGCACCCCCCCCCCCCCTCGCATCCCTCCATGCTCATTCAAGACGGGCGGGGCGTTTCGTTTCTGCTTGAGCACATTGCTTGAGCAGCATTCGACGGCAGGTCTAACACGCGGGGGGATGTTATCGCATGCACCCTCCGAGTGACGCAGATAGGCCAGCTCGTTTGATCTCTGCATCAGCCGCTATCGTCGCCGCTGCTCGCGAGCTTTTGCTCACGGGTAGAACCTACGATGCGCGGTGGGATGTTATCAATTTGAACTTTATACTGAACATGACGGCGACGACAAAAATCCGTCGAGAGGGCCGATATAATTGCTATCGCAAGAAAAGTAGTCACGTGACGGTCTTTGGTTGGAAAATAACTTAACAGCGCAGTCAACTTTAAGACTTTTCGATTTTGGACTTTTAGGACTTTCTTTTTCTTTAGGATTCTATAACACTCTCTCCCTAAATAAAAATAAAGCAATATGTCCGTTGGCAGTTACGAACATGTACTCCTATTTCCATATAATGTGAGCCATCTGTAAGTTCTACGTAGATCTTGTTCGTGGATCTGAAGGAATCTCAAGGACAGTTTTTGCAGTGTAGTTTTGCAGAAATTCCGCTGTCGGTGTCGGTGACGGTGTCGACAGTTGTGAGCGAAAAATCTTGGTGAAATACTGAAGGCTGCACGTACCGTGTTTATATCTTTTTATATATGCAATCATTGCGATCGATTTGCTCTAAGACTTTTTTATGACTTTGTGGTGCCTTAAACGGACTTTCAATAAGTTATTTTTGCTCAGTGGTGCTTAGGTGACCTAGTTGGTTCATGAACATAATGTCAAAAACAGCGCGAAATACGGGACAGTGAGCATACAGGACACATTGCTCTGTCCTATGTGCTCACTGTCAAGTTTTTTGCGCTGTACTGCCATAGTGTTTTATATCTTTCTACATTTACCTTAAAAGTCACCCGAAGCAGTTTATTAACCGTTGGCTAGTTGTAGAGAAATTAAATAGGTATAAACTCCTAAAACAAGAACACGAGGGCGAAACTTTCCAAACAACGCCTCGATGCAACAAGCTATTGTCATGATCCACACGTCCGCCGCAGCGTGCGCCGATGTGCAGCCACCATAACATGGATCCGGGCGACTGGCCAGCGGGCGTTATCGATGTCAGAGCACGTCGGCCACAAGCGGATGGCAATCACTAGCTGCCTAATTATAAGAAAAAGAATGTGCGAAAAAAAAGAAAAAAGAACGTTAGGGCCTCGAGAGAGATGGTGCCTCCATTGCAATAGAGGATCGTTGGACAATTAGCCGCCATTGTTGAATGCCGGGGCAGGCAATGCACCTTCAGGAGCACCGTTCCTGTTTAGCGACCGTCTGCTGGTAGAAACAAACGATGCACGGCGCAGTCAGCTGAGACCAGGCACAGCTTTAGCAGTCTAGTTCATGTCATGCAGTTAGAGATAGGGATAGAACAAGGTTATTTGGTTAATTCTTGTATCTGTGCATGTGTTTGTGTGTGTGTGAGAGAGAGAGAGAGAGAAAGAGGAGAAACCTGCGTATGAAGAAGCGAAGTCATCCCAGTATTATGCTCGTGTTTCAGATGGAAAGTGGCACGAGTGATGGGCGTCAGTGCCTGTTTTGTGAGTCTTGCTCATGGAGGCTGATCTGTTAACAGGTTTTAACAATGCAACCGTGAGTGTCACTGGCTATTACACTACTCGGATTAGATATTGTTGATGCGCTAACTAACTGAAATGCTCCTTCGAATGTAGTGCGCTGCACTTGGTAGTGCAGCGCAAGCGTAAGGCATACGTTGTGGGATATAGCGCCCACGGGCGGCAAACTGTTTTAATGCGAAAGCATTTTATGTCCCTTGAAGCCGAACATCGAGCGTCCGGTGCTGATAGTTGCCATGACAACAAAACCCAAGACACCAAGAGATGACGTCACGTTTCAACGTGTCAATTAAAACCGACTTCGCCCACACCTAAGAAATCGACTTTGCCCAATTTGAAAGTTTAGTTGACCCACTTTGAAAATCAGCCTAGCCCACTCCCGAAATGCACTTGGCCATCGCCAAAAAAAGGGGGGACCCACATAAAAAAATTGACTTTGCCGAACTTGGAAACTGCGTTGAGCGACTTTCAGAAACGATCTGACACACTCGAGGTTTAGGTGGCCCGCCGCCAGAATCGACTTTGCCCAGTCCGAACACATGACCAAGCGATCACGTCGTGTGAAAGTCACGTGATATGGACGTCGATATAGTCAACACGGCCAGACACGCCCCGACCTCGCCGGCCGCCGCAGTCTGCTCCTTGTCTTTTTGTCCTGAACGCTGCTTTTGCATTCAATGCAAGTAAATATACTTAGGTGCCTTTGTAACTTTTTAGCACGCATTAATTTTCTTTTTTTTATCAGCTTTACAGTTCAAGTGAGCACTTCAAGCAACTTCCCGTGTACTTCATGGCCTCATTATCTGTTGTCTGCACGCGGTTCTGGCTTCTAAAAATCTAGCCCCTAACTGTGCTTGTACTCTTGTTAAACTGACACACATTATGTGCATGTCTAACTGGAGTACTCTTACACCACATTCTTTGGCCGCCCTAAGGCGATATTTTTCGCCATTGCTTATGAATGCCGATCATGGCCGCTGCTGTAACTTACGCAGTTGTCAGGCCGCTCCTCTAACTTACACGGTGCTGTCTGTATTAGACTACGGCGGAGTCGGTGACTTCAGTGCATGCCACATATACGCTCTCCTGTTGCGAGGTTTTTTTTCCCTTCTCGTGGTAGGCTCCACGTAGGAAGCAAGAAAGGAATCTGAGTCTCCAGCATAGAGTTTCCTACAATACTTACTAGAGGGAACTCTGGCGCTAGTGTCTGTGGGAGCTGCAATGCATCGCGCTTCAGCCAGCATGGGAATCATGGGTAGTACACGGATTTGTCTAAACTTCGTTCTTTCGGCTCCGTTTGGCTCCGCGTCGCCTGCATCCGCTTTGTCGCAAAACGAAGTTCAGCAAAAGTCAGCAGTTTCACTTCACCACTTTAACTTCTTTAGGCTCACCAATTCAAATCTGGTCACGAAGTTCACAACGATCCATTCTTTTATCCGAAAGAAAACCAAAACATAGCAATAAACAAAGCCACAAGTGCGTTCGAAGCCCACAAGCACGAAGACTAGGCAAATCCGTGTACTACCCATCATTCCCATGGTGGCTGAACGATCGCAGCGCCAGAGTTCCCTCTAGGTCATTTTAGGAAACTCTATGGTCTCCAGACGGCACGGCCGCGTGCCGTCTATTGCGTGTACACCTGCAGCCGGACAGCATTCTCGTGCCATTAGGCTCAATAATAGCATTCCCTCGCGCTGCGGGTAAACACAGTGGAGTTGTTTTGCCTCGGTTCCCGCTTTTACCTGTAGCCTTTTGTCACACAAAAGGCTCCTTTATATGAATTCGATAATCAGATAATTAACATGGAAGAGACGGTTTAGCGCGAAAATGTTAATCACATGTAAAACACACACACGCGCACGCACGCACGCACGTACGCGCGCACACACACACACACGCACACACACACACACACACAAACGCACACACAAACGCACAGACACACACACACACACACACACACACACACACACACACACACACACACACACACACACACACACACACGGCATCGTGCATTATCTTTGCTCCTATAGTTGCATCAGGTATAAAAAAAAATAAGTTATCCACTTCAAAGTTGAATCGTTAGGAACCGTAGCAGTCCTATAATAGAAGTACAAAGTATTGCAAAAGGAAGAGTTTAACACTGCGTCCGAAGACAAAACGCCGTTAAGGTGACTTGGATTTCTCCGCTTTGTCAAGTCGCTCTCTGCTGTGCATACAGTCATACACGGTCGGAACTACTTCGCCGTTGTTTATATTCAATGATAGCTTGCGGTCCCCGGTATACTTCGCGTTGGGCTATGGCGCCCTTGCCAAATATACGTGCGTAATAAGGGTTTAACCGTAGTGGGACGAATACCTGAAATAACTTAAAACGTAAGTAAAACGTAAAAAAAACGTAAGTAAACTGTAAGTAACACGTAAGAACCTGTCTTTGAGAAGTAGCTATTGTAATCTCAACAGGTAACTTCCTAAAACGTATGCTTGGGTGCGTTGGTTCATACTTAGAAAGATTAAACAGCCCAGAACAGACGGAACACACAGACACACACACGGACAAAGCCCTGACTTTTTAGTTTTTTTTAGTGAGGAGACATGGTTCGACAGAATAACAGTTATGAGGTCCCTGTGCACTAGAAACAAATTTGGCTAAAGCTAAGTCTATCAGCGCTATATATGAGCGCCTTTGTGTGTGTTTCCTCTTTTTTGCGCTGTTTTATCTTTCTAGGTAGCTTCCCTACCTGTAGCAGATCTTGTCACCCGGGACAAATTGGTATTCAATGAACGTGGGAGTACTGTTGACGTTTCGCAATCAAACTTGCGCATTTTATCGTCGGCGCTATGCCCTACATTTTTTCCCTAAATTTACATCAATACTTTTAATTTTTTTCGCCCGTATTTTGTCATTGCTATTAAAAATATGTCTCACTGCTTCTGCCTCACACACTCGGCAGTGAAAGAGACGCATAATATAATCTTACTCGTGCTTTCTTCGGCTTCTACACGATGGCATAGAACACTATACATCGCTTTGTGACATGCACACGTTCACGCTTCCTCGCGTAGTTTGAGTTGCTGCGAAAGGACGCTGCGCAGCATTACCGATCTCGCTTCTCCTGCAAGGATCAACAGCAAATAATTGCGAATCCCATACTCTGTGCAAGGAATCAAGCAAAGCTTGGTGTCTGAAAGGAGTATACTCTTCCTTCTTAACGACCATGTGCCGGTACTGAAAACAGGACGAAGTTGTACGCGTTTTAACCAGAAAATGGCTCGGTCAACGTTAGCTTGCGGCGCTCGAGCACGACACATACGTCCAAAGGAAACAAGGGTATATCGCAGGCACTAGACACATCAAAGAAAACTCATCCGAGCTACATTTCTCCTCACGTACTTATTAGCGCATGTAAACAGTAAGCGACGTAGCTCGCTCTATCTGCAGTATCTTGACGGTGTCTTACTGAGCCTCCTCTACGCAATCAACCAACCGCGGCCATCGCCCAACCATACCACCTAAAGCCTCTCGACACCTCAAGAAGAAACAAACAGGCGAACAAAAACCTCATGAAACCTGCCACTGAGAAAAGTATAATGAAAACAACCCGTTTCTGCATCAAAAAGTTTAACGGACAAAGCAATTTCGTTAAAAAAAAAGGAGGACCACTTATTCTCATGACATGCACATGCGTACATTTCTGTAATGCCACAAGAGCGTAACAATTTTCTTTTTCCAGTGTGTAATCCACATCGTTCTGCTGTAAGGTGGCGTTCGGTGCAACTTAGAAGTGAAAACTCCCGAAAAATAGACGCCATATCTGCCGTCTCTTCTTCTTTCTTTCTCTGACGTTTGGCGCCATAAAATATTGACAGACAGAGACTGACCTCACCACATTTGTAGCCTCACAGCTGGCTGCTTCACTCTCCATATTGGCATTGCCGTCTTTGCAATCATCCGGCAAAAAAAAAAAACAAAAAACGCGTCTTTTATAGCCGCACCAAAAATAGTTCATGTCGCTTCTGCACACTATTCCGCGTTTGCAAAAGGCGTGCACCTCTTCGCTCGCTCCTCCTGCGAAATTAAGCCAGGACGTGCGCCTTGACGTGGAAAATTACGACAGAGAAAGCTGTTGCAGAGCGCGATGCGTTTATAACAACTGATTAGTCCCAGTCACGCTTCCAAAGCCAGCACGTGCAGCGATCTCGCAGAATCCGCCTGTGTGATTGATATCGCTGTACGTAGTGAAGTTCTATTCAGTCAGTGTCTGCTCCTTAGGAAATCCACCCTCATGCGGTACTTTTTCACATAAATAAACATGCCCAAATATTCTACTTTGTTTATTTTTTGGTAATTATCTCAGGAAGGATGTGCCAATTTAGCGTATTGAGACTATGAATAAATCGCATTTTCATTTCGGTGTATCGTGCCTATATCACCCTTCATGCTGTGATCACCCGATACACTAACAATAAGAAAAACTCAAAGGGTCCCTTATGCCTCCACTTAAGACGACTCGAAGGTGAAAGCCGTCTTTTTCTTAGCGGTCGATGTGTTGATCCTTCCCGGCCCCTCTCCTAAAGTTTCCGCGCCTAAAGTGGTTTTGGACTGCCTCCAGGATTGGAAGCATTACAAGCTTTCTGCATGTCCCCTGGTTTTGCACTGCCTCCGTGATCACCGGCCACCTCTGACGAAGCGACGATGACATGTGATGACGTCAGCACATAACTTCACGTTATGTAACGTCATGGTGACGTCGGAATAACGTCACAATGGCGTCACAATTTTTTACGATCTGTGGCGTCGTGATGGCGTATTGATGAGATTATGATTGTTTGTATTACTCGTGATGACGGTGACGCCGCGGGACGCTGACTAGGCCGACGCTCAATTTTCGCGTTCGATCAGGCATCTAAGGCTTTCGCCTTAATATTCCATTTTGTTTTTCGCCTTTCTCCAGTGACCGTTGTCACACTTTGACGAACTCAAATATACACATTATAACGCTATCATGAAAGTAAAGGCAAGAAGCGCGGAACCACAGTAATCTAGTTAACATTTGCAAACAATAACAACAAAAATGTACATCCGTAAAGATACAAAACAAAGCCAAGTAGTAACTGAGCAAAAAAAAAAAAAGAAACAAAGAAACTCGTGTAAAAATTCATGCTTTGGCTACGAGTGTTTGAGAGTGAGAAAAAGAAAACAGATAAGAAGAATACTTGAAAAGCTTGTGCCGTTGCTCGAATTCCTAAGATTCTCAGAACAGAAAGTAGGCTACAAAAACACATAAAAAGAAAACAACATATGGCGAAACATGTAAGAATTGCGCATCTGGAGGTTTCCCTTCTCTTCTGCAGTGTAGGTCTTGAAAAGAAGATAAAAAATTCTTTTGGAAGGCTGATCGTAAAATGCTGGGGCCACTCTCAGGGCATCATTAGGCATTTCTAGGCTGTGCAGCTGCCGTACAGCAAAAGGGTGGCAGCGTTTTGCAAGAGCAGGAAAAAAAAATGAATCTGAAGACAACGACGTACTTTCATAGGTTCGTCGCTCTTAAAACAAAGACGAAAACGAAGGAGCTACAACCCAGCTTCTACCCGCCAAGGCGCAGATGCCTTAAGAAGCACTACAGCACCAGTGAGCGCCGAATGTGTTTGCTTCCTTATAATATACTCTACTGCATGAAAAAGAGAAAAGGTTTCAATCTGGCCCCTACTTTTCTTGCTTTATTCTCGAATCCAGTGTAAGGAACAAGAGGGCTGAGATGAAATTTGGCGATTGAGGGAGTGCCCGGTTGTGTTCATTTTCAGGAGCGTTCTTCTCGATGTTCAGCTTAAGGGGGGCAAAAGTGGCGACCGGATTCCAAGTGTGTAACTAGCGCCTGGGGAACATTTCGAGTGGAGTTCCTGACGAAAAAGTGGGGACAGCACCCTTCTATTTCTTTCTTTTTGTTTCCTTTCTTTCTTTTTTTTTTATTGGGAGTGATGAAACGAGAAGCTGGAATAAGACCTTCTTGCATGCGAGCTGTTTCATAGCGAACTGGTGGCGTACTGCATTGTGCATGTCTAGACATTGGCTTGTTGTTCTCAAGAAATAAGCACTTGGAAGGCTGCGCTCTTGCCAGTCGCTCTCTCTTCTTGCCTCCTTCGTGCTCGCGCAGCACGCCACCAGAAGCGGGAAGCACATTCGCCGGGGCGATAACTCGTGCTTTCTTTTACTTCTGAAAAAATCTCCGCCCTTGCGTGTCGAATCAGTCGATATCAAGCATAAACACAGAACAGCTCTTCGTCGTAGTACGACGACTGTCTGAAATACACGCGTGCCGGTTGTGGTGAAGTGGCAGTCACTAAAGCTTGGTGCGCACCAGCTTGCGATGCTGTAGTGCTCATGTCTTGCTGTGAAGTGTAAGTAATCTGTAATGGAATTAACTCAGGGGCTCGCTTTCATTATTTCTTGTTTGTTTTGCAGAATATTCCAGCAGTCGCACATTTTGAAAACAGATCACAACATTGCCGCAAAGCAGCGCGATACCTGCCTTCAATAAAGGCGAGAGCCTTAGATGCCTCATAAAACGCGAAAATTGACTGGCGTCCCGCTTCGGCGTCCGATGTCGGTCGGCGGCGGCAAGAAGAGTGATGCAAAAAGGATGGCTGATCCCTCCGTCATAGGAAGCGCTGTAACACGAAAGTGAAAGGTATCGTCACTTAAGTAGTTGATTGTTTATAGTGCATTGACATGTGCGAGCTTGTACAACGTCGATTGGTGTTCGGCAGTTATAGCACCGCTTGATGTGGACGCACCCATCTTGATGCCTAGTGGCACATCACCGTACCGACGACTAACGCCCATGATCACGATTTAACCCTTGCGGTAGCTGAAGTTGTCAAGATATTATGTTAAGGCAGGTAGCGCAAAGAGACACGGACACAAGCGAAGAATAAGTGCACAGGACAAGCGCCACCTGTCCACCTGTCCTGTGCACTTATTCTTCGCTTGTGTCCGTGTCTCTTTGCGCTACCTGCCTTAACATGAGTTCCCACAAACTAGCCCAGTTATCCGTTCTTGTCAAGATATCCCTGGACACCGCATATGGTGAAGCCCGCACAAAGATGGCACCAACAAGTACATAATAAACAGTGATACTCGATATACACTCCTTCAAATTGTCATGAAACACAAAGAGAAACTCGACGCGCATCGTGTCTTCCGTCTAGCTTGGCCGCTAATTCTCACAGCACGAGCGGTGAACCCTGTACGACAGCCAGGCGAGCATCGGAGAGCTATTTTTTGAATGGATGGATGCTCTGAGCGAGGCTTGGACTAAAGCCATCAGCTAGCGGTGTATTAAAGCATTGAAGAAATTCCACTTCTCCTATTAGAAACGCGCCGAATGATACGGTCGTAGCAACGGCGCGTTGCCGGAGCTAATCGCGGAGGCCATGCATTACTTCAGTCTACAGCGCCCATATTACGACAACGCCTCGCGAACCAAGAGCACCATGACAGGAAAGTGTGAGAGATAAAACGCGCGTCCATGTAACTTCCTTCGTGTGTTTGGCGGTAGCTCAGTAGACTAAACGCCCGCCAGTCATCGTCGCGGACCCAGAGGTCACGGGTTCAACTCCTGTCAATTGAACTTTTTTTCTTTGCCATCTCATGGCGTTCGTTTTGCTGACGTATTTCCGTGACGGGAATACGTCATGAAAGTATTCTTGAACCCCGGCAGAGGACACTTTAGTATTAAAAATCATCACGTGATGACGTCTCCATATGGCGTCATCATGATGTGACAGATCGCCAAAATTTGTGACGTCATCATGGCGTCACATGGTGGCGTCATCGAATGCTATGATTACTTGGTCAAAGGTGCATCGATCCCGAAGGCAGTGCACAACAAGGTGACGTCCAGAAAGCTTACAATGCTTCCGATCCTGGTGGCATTGCAGACCACGTTAATTGCAGAAAGCTTTCGGAAGGGGGCGCGGGTGTTTCAGACATCGACTTAGAAGAAAAGGAAGAAGAGGATGGCTTTCGCCTTCGAGTCGACTTCGATGCACAAGGAATCCTGTGAGTTTTTGCGATAGCAATTATATGAACACACTGGACGGCTTCTCGCTGTCGCGATCATGTTCCGTATTAAGTCCAAATTGACGACATCGCTGCGCACGTCGTATGTTCTACTTGCGAGTAAAAGCGCCCAAGCGCTGGTTACGAATGCGCCTGAAGCAGCAATGAAACCCGCCGGCAGTCTTCGTCGCGCGAAGGACGCATACGATAACATCGCCCCGTGGGCAAGGCCTGCCGTCGGTCGCTCTTCAAGCAGAGATGAAACGCCCCGCCCTCTCTTTCGTCGCTCCAAAGGTGCATGGCGATAGGATCCTCCGGGAGGCTACTTCCCAACTTGAATTTCCAATTTTTTTTCTTTCGAACTCTCTTCCTGGGACTGCTCTCAAATACCTTTCGTACGCTCACTGTGAGGCGGTGTGGAGAGATTCCAGGACTTTATGTTTCATCAAACCTGCGGTTGAAGTGGCATCAGCTGCGCTTATTGTTGAAGGCCTCAAAACAAAGTGAAAAAGAGAATGAGAACGGTTTCTCGAACACAGAAAGGCTATTTGATTGCAATATAATGTTTATGCTATAACGTAAACAATTGTTTCACTTTCTCCCGATGGCGAAGCACTGAAGACGATAGCGAGGTCTGCAAGAGTACGACTGAAGACGCTTCGGAATGCTGCAGTGCTCAGAAGCAGCGCATTTGCACTGCAATGTCGCGTCTCAATAGCAGACAAAGATTAAATAACATAGTTTGCCTTAACACTTTACTTCCCTGGCTCGGGCAGAGACGATTAGGCACCACGAGACGTTGGGTTAATTCACTTGGCTTCATTATTTATGCAGTCAAATGTACCGCGCGTCTAGTAGGCATAACTTTCGACCCTGGAGCCACGCGTGCCGAGTCGGTATTGTTACAGCATGAAACGACAAATCGAAAGTTGCTATAGCAATGAAGAAAAGGCTTCGGGGGCTATGGCTATTCTATCATGACTTGTAGTTCCGGAGTGTCACCATTTCTGGCGTTGTTTCACCGCAAGGGTACAAACAGGCGTAGGCAACAGGAAGATAGCAGGTTCACATTTTGATAAATTTTCAGTGTGAATTTCCCACATTTGCGAAACGTCTGGATAGGATTGTACGCAGACCAAATATTTTTGATTCGTTCTCTCACAAGCAAATCGCAGTGCTGAAACGACGCCGGCTTGCGCTATTCGTATCGCAGCGGGGTAGCGAATGCACGTACGCTTTGGCAATTCCACGCAGCCGTCAAACCGCCTCCTCGCCACTTTTCAGTACCAGTCTATAACACTGCACAACGTGCCAATGTCTCGCATCTATCTGTCTCTGCGAGGCGGCAGGCGGCTTCCGCTCTTAGCATTGTTTTGCTACGTATATGGCAGGTGTCGTAGTATGACATGCATTGTGGGATTTGTTCAGCGTGGTCCTCCCATGGAATAAGAGAGCTAGAGACCGGTCTTTGGACAGGGACCGCGACCACTAAGTCAGCGTCTTTGCACGTGAGTTGAGAAGAAGGTAATTTACTTGACGCAAAAGAAAACTTGCAGCGTGGAGTGCGCGTGGGTTGAAGGTTTACAAGTGCAAAACTCTTTGCACCAAACCCGATCGAACACCGCCGACGAGAGTGTTTTGCATCAAGATGGACGGCTCTCTTGGCACAGCCGGCTCGAGTGCAGCCGAAAGAGCCACCGGTCAAGGGGCTGCAAGAGCGGACTGACCCGAGTCGCGCTTCTGCTTTTTTTTTTCTTACAAGTCCGTGAAGAACGAGGCGCAGTGAGCGCTATGGTTCTCAGTGTCCGCGGATACAAGAGCGATTGGCACGTCCTTTGTCGGCGGCGGTTGTTTTAGCTGTAAGCGTTGCCTCATTACATATGCGCAACCTATCCCGTCGGGTCTGTAAATCTCCTGCCAAAGATATCGTCTGCGAAGGGTATGATTTTATTCCTGGAGTGATTCTCTCAGCGGCCATTCCCTCTGGTGGTCGTATGTCTTCTCCCGCTAAATCTATGCAGCCCCGTGGGGGCTGATGCGCTCTTGCCCAGACAATCACCATGCAGTACACCGAAGACACGAGCGCTGGAATCTGTAATGAGGAGTGTACCTGTAATCACGAGTGTATCGGTAATCAGCAACGGCTCGAGACCACGCCAACGTAATGAGACACTACGCATTTGTTACACACGTTTAGCAATAAATACTGTTTTCCATTTTCGGCCACAGGATGCATAACGGATGAACGAAAACACCGTCAGATTTATATAAACTTCCACTGCTTCAGAGACGTGCAGTAGGTCAACCGAACACGGGCGTCGACTGCATACTGAAAAGGCTGTTATGAAGACATCCTTTATACGCTTTACCGGACAGTATACAAAGTCGCTCGCGCCCGTGCACACGAACTGCGTTGTCGAAAGAACGGCCTACTCTGGTAATAAATGGCCAAGAGATAAACGACCTGTCAGCCGGTATTTACAAGGCCTTGAGCGATGTCGTTCCCGTGTGACTGCTTTTCCATCATGCTGCCGGCGACGATTCTAGACTAGTTCCTGCTAGGCTCGTTTTCCCCTGCCGACAACCACACGCAGGCTCTTCCATATTCTCTCAAGCCCATCCTGATCACCTGACTAGATGCGCCGCTGCTACAGCGCTATATATCGACACAACGTTTTAATAGGTCGAAGTCGCTTTGTTATGAGCCAGCGCTGACCATGAGGGGCGCATGTTCGCAATTCGCGGTTTAGATGTTGCGCGCATACATAAATAATCAAGAGGACACAGAAAGAATCCGTTCCCGTAGCGCCATTGGCAGCGAAATTCGCGCCGCCGGCAAGTACTTGGTTTCACAGTCTGTCGCCTCCATCATACATGAGACAGATTTGTTTGCATTTCAAAAATTCATAATAAATCAAGCCCCGCCAAGTCGGTCCGTCAACAGGAAAGCATCGTGAAACACAAATGACGCGCCTCCTTCAATGTTCGTTTCTGCGCAGCGAAGCAAGAATTCTTTTGAATAGAACTTCTGAAATGGTGACGGGCGCGGAGGAACAAAACTAAAGAAACACTCTTTCGAGTATATTTAGCGAGTAAGTATGCTGCAGATGGCAGGAGCGATTGAAAAACAAGCGCATCGATTGTGCATCATGTATACAAGACGTCCCTCCCACCCCCTCCCTCTCTTTTTTTTTCTTCTAGTGAAACAGATGGTGCTTCGCGAGGAGTTACTGCAGCTTCCAAAACAGCGCTGACTTGGCGTCCTGGTAGTCGGCGGCGCTGGAATGTGTGCCTCCGACAGGACACTCCGAGCCCGCAATCACCTGCAGCTTCAAGGGACGGCGTGCTGTTGCAGCCGGCGTACTCTCGATCAACGAAATTCGACAAACTTGGTTACAGTAATTATTCCACTGCTGAATAAATACTCCCCTGTAGACACGCCGCACGCACTCGCACGCACGCACGCACGCACGCACACGACACACACAACACACACCACACACACACACCACACACACACACACCACACAGAGCACATGGAGCTGAAGGAGATCTTCTTCGAAAACACCAACCGCGGAAGGTTTTATTTTGACGTTTCGGCCTGTTTCCGGCCTTCATAAGAAACTATGGCCAGACCCTGATTCCGGCTTTCATTGCTGATGAACGCCGGGCCCCGGCCGAAACGTCAAAATAAAACCTGCTGCTATGGCTATTTTCGAAGAGGATGTCCTTCAGTTCTGTTGCTACGACCACAGGCCACTCCGCTACTATATATATATATATATATATATATATATATATATATATATATAGATATATATATATATATATATATATATATATATATATATATATATGACTAGTCACATGAATAGCCATTACGGGGTAAAACTACAGCTAGCAAAAACAGTACGCCTTTTAAAAGCGCGGTGTGTAGTGGAACATTTCCAGCAAGCGGAGAATCTCCGCACTTCACACATGTAGCCCTCCCAATGAAATTTTAAGTGTCTAAGTTTCTGAGCGTGGCAGGCTTATATACTCGTCTCTAGAGCATGTGAAGGATCTTGCGCGCGTATTGCACATTCGCACACAAGTCAACGTGTGTACTGTACAATTGTACTATCCCGTATGAAAATGGCGATGTCCGGGAAATGTCCTTTCTGTTTCCCATTGCGCCCTACATGACCTTTATGGTTCCTCTTCCTTTTTGTGACCTGCAGGACGCTACTTATGTTTACGAAACCCTTCCTCTTGCTATCGAAGGATTCCTTCTTGTTTCCTGTAGGATGTGTCCTTTATGTTTACGGCAGGATGTTACCTGGCAGCGAACTATATGTTACTGCAGGTGCACCTGAGTTCATGAGTGGGTAACATGTGGTGGTACAAAAGTAGTTTTTATCAGTGCCACCGCAAGAGGGGGGTTCAGGGGTGCCGAAGCCCCCCCCCCCCCGTACCCGTAATTTGTTGCATTTATATATATATATATATATATATATATATATATAATAGATAGATATACATATATATATACCCCTCTGCTGTGGCACTGATAAAAACTGCTTTTTGTACTACCAAATATTACCAACTTATGAACTTTAATGCACTTGCAGGTAGCATATGGTACACGCCAGGTAACATCCTGTCCTCAACATAAAGGCCACATCCTACAGGAAACAAGAAGGAATACCTCGATATGAAGAGGAAGGGTTTCGTAAACATATATGTATATCACTTCTGTTATTCTGACGAAGGCCGGTCACACGGCCGAAACGTTAACATTGTGTTTTTCGACATGTGTCCTTCTTTTTATTCATATATATATGTATATAGCCATAGGGCTGTCAACATTTCCAGAATGGGTGCAATGTTTCTAGAACTAGAAGCGTTGTTACTGGAGTAGGTTGAAGAACTCTGGGTGATCTAAATCAATTCGGAGTCCTTACCTTTGGCGTGCCCCATAACCAGGTCAATCATATAGTAGCTTTAGCACCTGGCACCCCAGAATTTAGATTGTTTAACTGGCTTTGTGTTAACTATTCCTGAAGGCCAGTCCCCGGCTGAAACGTTGGAAAAACGAAGTTTTCGTACTGCCCGTCCTCTACTTCATTACACACACATACACACACACACACACAAACAAACAACAACATACTTCGAGAGGGGTCGGACTGCTTACACCCTCTCCCCCTCTTCCGTAATGAATTTCTGGCTATGTCCCTGGATTTTATACTTTCGTATAACATGTGAGAACTTCATGGAAGTTGTTTTTTTCAAGCTGTAAGCTATTTGCAGAAAGGATCCATGAAAGGGGTTTATGTTTCGAATAATGAGAAAGCGGAAGATGCTTCATCAAACGTTAAAGTGATCGTCGCCGTCAACACCAACGATACAAAAAAGAAAGTTGTGTAATGTCATAATGATGCCATCAGAGATAACATTATGAGATTTGATGGCATCGTCGCTTGGTCAAGATTGGCCAATCCCAGAGGCACTGCAAAACCACATGAGGTGCAGAAAGCTTTCGGGAAGGGGTGGCGTAACAGCACAATCGAATAAGATGAAAAATAAGATGGCTTTTGCCTTCGAGTCGTCTTATGTGAATGCATAATGGACCATGTGAACTTTTTATTTGGCCATATGCTGTACTCGTAAAAAAAAGAGAGAGGCTGGTCCTTGCGTAGTTATTGTTCAACATACGCCAAATGCCCTAATGGTGCAGATGGAGGGGGGGTACACCAACATTGGTTAGATTATACATCATGCAGACAAAATAAAAAATACAGAGTGAATCATGGCTAACATACAAAATAAGTTTACAAATATTGCAGAACAAGAATTAAAATATATTAGGCATACACATAATCCCCATTGGCCGCTCTATTACAGTCAAATCGGCAACAGAGATCGCCAGAAAAACACCGTAGTCTAAAAAAAATTAGGGTGGTATACTGGTGAATAATCTTGAAAACTTCATTAACTTTGGTTCTGTGACAATGCTGATGGTAAGGCGCTTGAATCAGTATAGTGTGTACGAAAGGGGATCAACAAATGAATATAATGGAAGCCTGACAGTTTGACCTGTGTATATATATGTGAAGATGATTCACTCTGACGAAAGGCAGGCCCTTCTGCCAAAACGTCAGTAAAGCTTGTGTTTTGCACTTTTGTCCTCGTTTCCAACTGTGATATAGGTGTTTGTGTGCATGTGTGTGGTGCATTTGGACTTCATATGCACGGTCACAATGTGGAAAGAACTGGCGGGGATTAAAAAGAATTGCTCTGTCCTATGAGAAAGAGAGACAAGGAAGAAGCGATGAATGACCAGAAATCATTGTGTGCCTGAAAACCTTGCATAAGATGACATGTAATATCTGTCCTGCACCCCTCCTCCAAACGAACTCATCAGAGTAGCCACTGAAGTCGACATTAATTTTTCGAAATTCAGCACCCTGCTCTCTGTCTCAAACACCTGCTTGAAGTGTAACAGAGCTGCGGGTGCTGCTGAGAAAGCCTTTGCAGTCATTTGCTCTAGCATTGCTAACGAGTGTCCCACAGATAGGAATACACATCAGATAAACTTCACTCTCTGCCTTTGAACTACTGGCGCTACTCCATGTTTCTGCAACTGGTGGGCAATATATTTCCATACTGGCCAATGTAGTGCCATATATACTGCTGCAATTTTTCATTTTGCATTGAGACATGACACAGCAAAGTGATACCCATCCTAGTGTATTTTCCAGTGGGCACTAAGTCATGCAGTGCCAAACAACAGAAGAAATAAAAATGAACAAGGAGAAGCTTCTTGCTGGTAATTGAATTTTATTGTTTGACACAAGGGGTTATAAAACAAAGATAAAGACAACATAGAACATTTAAAACAATGACACTGCCTACGGTCCATGCAGGCATTCTCAAGAAAAGCCATGCACTTCTGAGATAGGCTTAAACAATGAATTCCTTATGCACAGCTACTTTCATGTGCCATGATGGCTGCCTCAAAAAAGCATGCACAGTCTTTGCACGTAAGTATAACTGCTGTGGGCTTGAAAACGGGTAGCACAGAAAAAAAGAATGTGTGGCTAAAAATTTGTCTTCCATTCTAGCATTGTCCACATGCTTTTGTACATCAAAGCACCTGGACATGTGGTCCACAGAGCACTGTGCCACATTGTAACAGTAAATACAGACTAGCCCAACGCACTACTTATGCGGCTGCCATCTTAAAGTTCTGTCAGGCAACATATCCTTTAAGGACAATGGGCCAGTGAGCACAATACTTGACAAAAAAATGGCCATACGATAATTCAGGAATAGTAGCACACATGCGTAATAAAACTATTTATTGCTACATTCCAGTTACCAGTTTCCCAGTTTAAATATCTAAGGCTGTCATTCATCAGTAAGCAATGGAGCTCTTATAGTAGTGTCACACTCTGCACCAACAAATCCAAGGAGTGTGGTACATCGGTCTGGTTGGTACTGCTCTAGAGTTGTCAACAGAGCAAATAATAAGCTTCAGTGTGAACTAACAAACATTTTACTTACAGAGCTGATTACCCTCCAAAATGAGTTCTCAGTTTTCTTTTCACCCCAACTAAAAATTCTAAAAACACTTCTGAAAATCTGTTCATTTGACATACAAAAATGTGTGCAATTTTTAGCTGAATGGAACTGAGTCAGCAGTGCTGAAGGACTGCTCACTGTCAGTGCCTTTGAAATTTATGAAGAGAATAGTTTAAAAACTTAAACTGTGCTCCAGGGTAGCAAATTCATAGTAGCACAAGACAACACAGACAAAATGTTGAAAGTGACAAATCAGGAATTAAATTTCAACTGTTAATTATAGCTGCAGAGTCCTTTGAATACAAGAAATGTGCTGTGTGCAGCAGTCTCAAAAGAAATCACAGCAACACTTACTATTATTACCCTCATGGTTTTCACAGTTGTGAGACATGGGCCATAAGAACATCAAGAGTGCAATAGAAAGAAAAGCAACAACAAATATGAACACCTTTTTGAAAAATGACAAAAAGATATGAGTGATATGTTACACAAGCAAATCCCTGCTGATTACGTATCAGTGTGATTAAACATATATCCCAATGAGTGCAAAAGAAAAAAAAAGCAACAATATGAACACACTGTTTGAAAAATGAAACAAGAAATGAGCCATATATTTACACCAAAGCAAAGGCTTGCTGATTATATCGTGTGATTAAAAATATAAGACAATTTCATTACTACACATGCATAGCAATAAGAGGATATGATGTTACGGACAATATAATTACAGCACACCGTTTTCATGCAATTCGTGAACACACATGTGCAACACGGTCACCCAGAGGCTAATTTCAGGACAGGTATAACAAAAAAAGTGAGCCTATTAACATGTCTGGGTGTTAGCCCAGTGGCCTACCAGCTGACATTACAAAATTCCCAGGTTTCCAAGTTTTCAACCAGTGCCCAGAGTCTTCCAAGTTTCCAACCCTGGGTGACAAACAGCTGCAGTGATCTAGTGGTTATGGTGCTCAACTACTCACCCAGACGTCGTGGGATCAAATCCCAGCCGCAGCGGCCACATTTACGGTGGAGGCCAAAATGCTTGAAGCCCGTCTGCTTAGATTTAGGTGCACATTAAAGAACTCCAGGCAGCTGAAATTTCCGGAGCCCTCCACTACGGCATCCCTCATGATCATATAGTTTTGGGCCGTAAAAAAAAGACCATTAGCCAACCCCTGGGTGACACAGAACTCTATTTTATGTCAAGATGAGCTGACACAGTGTCAGCCTAATGCTGTCAGTAACACTCTATTAAGCATGCTAAGAAACAGAGCATTGCAAATAGTCACAAACAATTAAATACAAATAATAAAAAGGAGGTGCATACAGAAGCAAATATTCGTGAATATGAACTATTTATGTCAACTGATGATAGCAACCTGATTGCATAAGGCCTAAGTTTCCACAAGTGAGGTTCTCTCTCAGAAGCTGAAAAGTAAACCTCAATTGTCCTGACATACTTACTTAAGCTCAAACAAATGTGAGTGCTGATGTTATGTCAGACTAAAAGCTGGCCTCTAATGCCAGTGAAGCCCAAGTCCCAGGTGAGCCCACAATATGCAGACAACTACACAATTAACACAAACATCCACCTTGTAACACTTGGCTCAAAAAAAAAAATAATAAAGAGGCAACATAAGCAGCCACTCGCTCCCTGCTTTGCATGAAATCGATTCCCACATGTGGGGGATCTTTCACAATTTTTTTAGCCCAAGTGCCTTCAAAGAAGCCGCACACACTTCATTTCATGCTCATTCCCAAATGTATCGACCTTTGTGTTCTCACCCTGTTCAGCTCCTCCTTCCTCCACACTTTCAACCCAAGTCTGCCATGGTGGTACAGTGGTTACGGTGCTGGCTGCTGACCAAAGGTTACAGCCTGATCATGGCTGTGGTGTTCACATTTCAATGGAGGCATACCGCTAGATGCTTGTGTAATTAGATTTAGGTGGACGCTAAAGAACCCCAGGGTTTATTTCTGCAGCCCTCCACTAAGGCTTGCCTCACGATCGATTACGGTTTCGCCGCGTAAAACCCAGAAATTATTATCATTACTTTCACCCAAAAGACCCTCTGGAGCACCCATCTGGTCGCATTTCGGTGGCAGCCCGTGTACTAGGCGAGGTCAGTTCACATTAAAGAACACCAGTGGGCCGAAATTTCAGGAGCCCTGCACTACGGCGTCTCTCATAATCATATCATGGTTTTGGGGACGTAAACAACACGTAAAACGATGTGTAACACATGATTATATCATAGAACTTATATGCAAACCGAACACCCTACCTGTTACAGGTCTGTCATTACCATTTGAAAATGGCACTATCATTACGATTAGAAAAAAAATGCCAGCGTTCCCCTTTTAATTATTCTTCTGTACTAGCATCTACACAACCTCTAGAATATATTTGCTCTCAAGTGACTCACGAAAAGCTTGCCTTCGAATGCCATGCAAAGACATTTTTTTAACTTGTCTCACACCTCACGTCCAAGAGTTGAGGTGCGTTCGGCCGGTATATGTCCTTGTGGTAGGACTTTCATGCTTCATTAGTTTATCTTTAACGTTCAACAGCCTCAACAAAAAGATATGTCGCCCTGCAATTGCATCCTCCCACATGGTTCTCGCATGATTGACAAAGAATAGATGTAACCTGTCCGAAGGTATTACCTGAACATAGGAATTATCCTACGGGACTTGTCTAGCTGATCAACATTAATAGTGAATCCATGACAACAATCTTTGTATTGTAGTCCAAGTGCTGTGCTACGTCCTTTGCCAATGAGCATGTATTCTGGTAGAACTGTGCAGCGAACTCTAAGCTTATACCCTTCAGCATTTCGGTCAAAATGCGGTCTACTGACGGTGAAACCACTCTTCCGTTTTAAGCTTAGGCAATGCAAAAAGAATGACAAATTTCTCGGCAATCTGCCACTGTGCACGCCTGTTCGTTCAAAGTCTTACGAGACGGCCATTCATGTTCTCATAGGGATAAGCCGAAAAGTTCCACAAAGGACCCCACTCTCGAACACGGTCGGTGATATGCAAAAGGGAATGAGCATTAAAAGTTATGTTTTCTTTTCCATAAAGCACCTGGTTTCCTTTAGAAAAGTTAACATGTGCCTTTGGGCAGATCTCAAAAGCTCGGATGGGACACTGTTCTGATAGGAAAAAGTGCATTAGGCACACACACAAACTTCATCAGTTGTCGTAGTCAGGGTGTGGGAGTATTACCCGCAGGTAGCACAACAGGCGGAAAAAAAACAAAAGGCAGTTACGCCACTCTGACGACTTCCAGTATTTTCTGTGAGTAAGTGATCTTGGAAGGCGAGACATCTCAAACACTGGTTGGAGCTCACTCAACCGATCATCAATTCGGGAGATACTCCCCGATACTGTAGGGATGTGCCCTCTTCTGGTCGAACCACATGAATGCTGTGTGCCGTACGAAGCAGAGCACACAGCATGCTGTAGTCCACCACGAAGCTAAATGGGAACTTGAAAAATGCGAGGAGGAAGAGGGCATTAACTCCCTTTATCCCCAGCACGGGCACTTTTTCCCGCTCTGCTTGACGGGCACAGCGTCTCATCGATACATCGCTTCTCATGTGGCTTTTGGGGATTCAACAGGATACACTCTTACATGGCCATCACCCTTTCTTACAACTTCACCTTTTTGTTCGCACCAAGCCACCCATGGGCTCCGTGAACTGTGCCATGTTCATTATCATGGCACGTGCAACAGTGTCCACAACCATGGCCCAGGAAACACCCGGGTGCGCTTGGTACACCATCTGAATCTGTCCAGTTTAGTCCTTCACTGAAAGGTGATTTAATTTGTCTACAAATGGCTTCAAGAAAACAATTCATGTCGGGCTTCTTCTCACCAAACCACAAACCTGCCAGCAACACTCGCTTGGTACGACTTTTAAACGGCAGTTCATTAATTTGCAGCTGCAGCGGCCAGATTGAAAACTTGGATGACTCAAAAAGTGGGACGCCATCTGTGTTCCAAGACACAGAAATGTCATTTTTGCGCATGCCTAATCATTGTATGCTTGCTTTCTGTTATATCGCTCACATCCAATGATCGCCTTTTTTTCCTTTAGAACAATCTGTGATTGCTGTCCTGCAAAATGTCACGTATTTGGGATTCTACATCAAGCATGAGGAAGTAGCGCCTCTCTTGTCATGCGTTCAATGCTACAATCCTCATGCAGGTAGGGCAATGTAGCTCTGTTCCTGTTCCTGCTTTCCCAAGAAAGCACAAATCGCTGCTGCATAGAAGAACATCTACGGCTCTGTCATACCTTGAGTAAATGCTTAAAAAACAGGTATTGTCGTCGGAAACGATGACATAGGCGGCAATGTGCCTCATCACTTTGAGGAGGCTTTCCGTGGGCTCCCTACTGGTGCAGTGGCGTAGGCTGTGGCCCATCACTAGCAGCAGGCTTCTGCACAGGTTATCGGGCACCCAGGGTACACGTAGCTCTCCTGTAAAAAAATATATGGCAAACATCAAAGCAGTGACTGAATAAGCTCTTCACCCAAAACTGTTCATATGTAAGGCAAATCCCTCATAGTTCACAATGCATTTTGAAAATGCTGCCCTGTTTCCTTGATATCATGTCAAGTAGAATAAACATTTTTTTATACCACAGAACAGACGACAGTAAACTGGAGGCTGCTAAATTTAGTTGGGCTTGAGTATCTGAAGTCTCCACAGAGATAGAGCGCTGGACTGCTTCAAATGAGTATCACATGTGAATCCATCACACACTGCCGGACAATCTGGTATCATTAGGAAAAGCTACTTTGCTCGGAAGATGCTTCCACTTCCTGTTCTAGTGAACTGAAATAATGGCCAAAACAGAGAAGCAAAAAAGCAATGAAGTTATTGCAACTGTTTCTTTTAGTGTGAGAGTGAAGGTGACAAATATGTTCCAAGAATGTCCAACAAAACAGCCAATAAAAAAGTGTTTGTTACATGGCCTTTATGTGCCATCAGTTGTACAAGCACATTGGGCACTTTCGATACTAATCAAATTTCTTGATGGTGATAGGCTCTTTCAAAAGCTTGCCAGACAGCCCATGTGACCTAAGAAATCTGATCCGAATAAACTTATGACAATCCAA
>NC_051180.1:126225175-126268995 GCF_013339695.2 Rhipicephalus sanguineus | reverse complement strand
CGTTTGCCCAGAATAAAAATGCGCTATGTCGTCATTTTAGTATTAACACATTTGAGCTTAAGCAATAATAAAACATCACCATTCGTTCAAACATCCTGACCATGCAAATACTACAGGCAGCGGAAGAACTGCCCCTATGAAAATTAGTAGGGAGGTTGTACTGCACGAGATCTCACCAAGCTATTATCTCTCGACCTTGGTAACATGTTTTGCGTACTTTTGCAGTTATTAATGCATCTGATGACATCATCTTTATGGAGCTTTCATTCGTAACTCGGCAAAACTCTCAACATGCATTTCCTACGTTGAGGAATTGCACGAATGGAATTGAACTGCCCGGCCATTCCCGGTGCGGAAATGGGCTAAATGTTTTTATTCCGGGGAATTGAAAGGAATGGAATTGCGGCAAGTTATAATTCATCGGAAAGCAATTGGAATGGAATGTAGGTGCCCATTCCGCAACACTGAGTATGAACTGAGTGAGTACCTGTGAATGTGAACATACGTAAGTGTCTTCATGAAGTACGTATGAGTGTGAGCACACGTGAGTGTGAACGTAAGTGGGTAGTTCTGAGTGTGAATATATGTCATTATTAATGTGAGTGAGTGGGTATGTGTGTGAGTACACGTGAGTACTAACGTGAGTGGGCGCGATGGTTGAAAGAAATTAGGACCAGT
This sequence comes from Rhipicephalus sanguineus, assembly GCF_013339695.2. Lineage (NCBI taxonomy): Eukaryota > Metazoa > Arthropoda > Arachnida > Ixodida > Ixodidae > Rhipicephalus > Rhipicephalus sanguineus. Next base: position 126,268,317 of record NC_051180.1, on the reverse strand, counting down.
GTGTAGAAAGTTGCGCGCGGCATGGACTGAAAGACGAAGAAGAGGAGTAGTGTAACAGAGGCTGTGGCGGTTTGGACTGTTCCTTACTGCGCCATGTTGGGACGGCATCGCGCAGTGTGACAATAAATGCTGCAGAGCTGATTTCCCACATCGTTTTGGTGCCGAAACCTGGGAAGCAGCGGCCTTCATCCCCCGAGCTGTCGCTTCCCATTTGGTACGTCTTCCTGCAACCAGGCCGTCATGAAGCTTACGAAGAACAAGCGGGCGTCTCGTCGATCCCAGAGTACGAGAATTGTGAATGAGGTAAACCAGCTCATCCAATCAGAACAGTTACAGCTGTCGACACTGCATGTCCTCCACAGCCGGCTAAAGGTGGTCAAGACGGAGTTAGGTGCACTGAATGCCGAACTGGAAACCTTCATGACAGACGAGCAGGTGGCAGAAGATTACGATTCCGTCGTGGAATATGAAGACGCTGCTACCAGCTGTTTGGCCCTGCTCAAGCACCACTTGGACATCATCACATGGACATGGACAGCACCACATGGACAACACCACATTGACATGACATCGACGGCACATTCGCCTGCAACCGCTGATGGGGACCCTGGCGACTTCGCCAAGCAACACGACGCGACCTCAACGTGAGTATGGCGCACGATTGGCGGATCCGATTGACGGATGTTTAACTCGATGGTAGCCGTTTTGGGACATGTTCGGACATTCCATGCACGATAACCCGAGGTTGTCCAACACGGATCGGTTCCACTATCTTGTGTCATTCTCGACGGAGCCGCTGCTCAAGCAGTCGCCGTAATTCAAGTCACAGATTCATCTTACCGCGACGCACTTGAAATAATAAAACAAAGGTTTGGGAACGTGACGCTAATCGAGCACAAGCACCTCGAGGGGCTCCGCACACTAAAATTCGTCAGATCGTCGAGCGACGTATCAGCCTTGCGGAAGCTGTACGACGAAGTACAAGTGAACTAGAGGGGACTCGCGAACCTTGGAGTTAACGCTGTGTCATACGCATCCACGCTGAGCGAGGTACTGCTGAAAGTTATCCCTGCTGACCTACTACTATAAACCGGAGAGCCTGGAGTCAGATTCAGTTTGGACTGCCGCCAACAGTCCAGAGTCTTCGGAACAAGAGATGTAGCCTTTGCTCGAGAGTCTTCGTATAGAAGTGGAATGCCGAGAGAGAAGCGCGCAAATCACGGCTCCACAATTGGTGGAGACTCATACCCACGATAACGAGAGCTGCCGGAAGATGGCGCCACGTCCATCGGCCGCGGTGCTCTATAACAAGACAAACATTCACTTCGCCCCTTTCGTCTTCTGCCTCGCAACCGAACACAGTACCGAAGAATGCGCTAGCCACCTGAGCACAGCAAAGAAACGCAGTTTGCTTTCCGTGCAAAGTCGTTACTTCAAGTGCACAGCGAAAGAACACCTAGTGCGAGATTGCCGCCGCAGAGTGCAGCGCAAATTATGTAAACGGTTGCATGCATCGGCAATGTGCACCTTAATACCTACTGAAGGTACTGGTACAGGAACCGAAAGTACTTCGGATGCTTCTATGCATGCAGCTTTGAACAATACGCCTCCTGGACTTGCCACCGACGTTCTTCTTCAAACGTTTCGCGCTTGGCTGATGATACCGACGCATTTCTGCTACGTACGTTGTGTTCTGGACAGCAACAGTCAAAGAACGTTTCTGAGAGAAGATATTTGCAGGAAGCTCAAGCTCACTGCGATTCGGGAAATGGATTTGGTTATCAGCGCGCTTGGACGAGGACGATCTCAACTTACTCGACGCGCGAAGGTTGTCGCCGTTACGCTTCGGAGCCAACACAGCACTTCAGCACAGATAGAAGCCGTCGTCGTTCCTTTTATCTGCGACGACATAATTGAAGCTCCGAAAAAGAAGAAACTGCGCGCAGTCATCGACGCAGAAGGCAAACCACTGGCAGGTGCAGTTGTCTTCCCAAGCGTCACCTGCGAACCCGTAGTAGATCTCCTAATTAGATCTGACCAGCTGTGGAAGCTCATGCCCAATAACAGCGAAGACGGTGGGACTCGGATAACAGAGCTTTAATCGCCAGTAAAACACGCATGGGGTGCACTCTCGAAGGACCATCGACCGTCGGCGGACAAGGCCGACATTACACCAGCAGCCATATCTGCGTGCTATGAACAGACGTGCACGAGAAGGATGACCTCTCTTACCCCTTACAACAATTTTGGGAGCTGTATGTTATTGACATTGTTGAAGAGCCATTTCCGAAAAAAGAAGACGTCGTCCTAGAAAGGTTTATCGAAACAATCGATTTCCGAAATGGTCGCGATGAAGTCCCCTGGAAAACAGCAGAGTGCAGCTTGGCTGATAATCCCAAAATCCCTCGCCATGGCAACGACTTTGGACGACGTGAGAGGCAGCGCTTTGCTACAGCCAGACAAGCACAGCATACGCCTCATTGGAAACGTCATGCATCGGCGCATTCCTCATGGTGATGCTACACTCCCTGAGCTACGTCAAATGCGCGGGCTTCTTAGAGGACGCCAGTGTGTTGAGAAAGTGATTAGTGAATGTGCAAGCGATTCCGACTGAATGCTACTTCGACAGCAAGAGCACATCTTACAAAAGACAGAGACAGCCGTTTCAAGTCGGCGGTGTCGACTTTGCTAGGCCTGTGTTTGTGAGAACGAACTTAACGTGAAAGCCTACACTGTTTTTTTTCCTGTGTGGTTGTTAGAGCAGCTAATTTAGATCTACTCTTTGCATAACGCATTTCTGACATTTCTGTTCGTATTCTAACAAAGTTCTGACATTCAAAGCAGTTAGTCGTGAACTATAATAGATTATACGAGACTTACTAGTTCATGATTTATGCGCGACGACACAAATAACATTGAATGTTGTAGCTGAACGTGATTCGTCACGGGGAGCGTTTTGGAAAGGAATGATACGGACGATTGAAAACTCCTCCAGGAGAACATTAGCGAAAGGTTAGGGAAATTGTCGGGGCGGAGGATGTAGAAAATTGCACGAACAGCTGGCCCAGGATCGGGTGCTGTGTCTGTGCCTCGTTCCTCACAATGGGTCGTATGTGTCTCTTCTTGTGTGTGCGTAAAGCCCGGCGCCGCGAGCTTACCTTCGAACAATCTGAGCTTGGACGCCATGTGTGTGATGTGTAGGAGCGACAGTTCTCTTTTTTTCTTTTCCTTGGTTGTTTGCTCAATCCGCGGTTTGTCTACCCTCCGAAGATAAGAGGGGCATAACACGACCGCCTCGCCCGCCTCCGGCGGCTTTCCGTTTTTCCTCCGGTTGTTCTTCCCCTCTCTCGTTTTGCAGCCGCTTACGAACGTCCCTGCAAAGCAACTGTTGCTGTTGCTTCCTTCGTTATTTCTCTTTCTTTTTCTCTTTTTTTCTTCCTTCTTGCGTATTTTCTAAAGTGTCGCGTGGCCCCCAAACTGGGTGGGCGGCCCTTGTGCAGCGGGTTGGGCTATGGCTGTGCCATTTCAATTACATCCTCCGAAGAAGGCTGCACCGCCAGCCGAAACTTTAAGGATAAAATAAATATTTGTTTTGTTTCCTATATTGTAGTGCAAAGTTTTTCACTATATATATTGTACTGAATGCGAATGACAGACGCTCCGCTGTTATAAAAGAGGAAGACGACAATCGGTGACTGTGGTTGCCGCTCGCGCTCGTGCTCGCTGGTAGCCTGAGCTGCCTTACAAGAAGCCTTCCGCGATGCAACGTGTAAAGTTGCTCGAAGCACAACACCCCCATTTGAAATGGCGGAGGAGCCGGGGTTCCCATCATCCTGGAGCTTCGCAATCGGACGCTACCATCGCCTTTCAACATGACTGCACCTGGCCCTTCGCAAGCTGCTGCCGCCACAACGACAGTCTTCTGTGCTGGCGTGCAACGGCAACGCGACCCGCCCGTATTCCACGGCAATGACGAGCACGACGTCGAGGATTGCATCGTTGAGTACGAACTCGTAAGCGCTTCCAACAAATGGGACGACTGCGACAAGCTCACTAACGTGCGCTTTCACCTAGCTGATGTGGCCAGCCTCTGGTTTAAAAACCATGAGGCTGACATCACCACCTGGTCGACCTTTAAGGCAACCATCACGAGGTCTTCGGTCGTCCCGCCTTGCGCCGGCTTCGCGCGGAACAGCGTTTGCCTAGCCGAGTCCAGCGCCGGGACGAGACGTTTACGAGCTATATCGAAGATGCCTTGTCCCTATGCAAGCGCGTCGACCCATCTCTCGCCGAAATGGACAAGATAAAGCACATCATGAAAGGAGCGACGACGACACGTTTCAGATCCTTGTCGCTCGGAACCCTCAGACTGTCGCTGACGTGGTCCAACTCTGTCAGTCGTACGACGAGTTGCGAAAGCAGCGTGTCTCGACGCGCCACGCTGCCGAGGCTACTGCTGAGGTTTCCCCCTTGTCGATGACGTTGCTGCTGATCACACCGTTTTTCTGCCACAGATCAAGCAGTTCATTCGTGAGGAAGTTGCGCGTCAACTTTCCCTTGTCGCCCAGTTACCTGAACCAGTGGCATCATTGGAACCACGTCTTCGTGAGATCATTCAGGCGCAAGTGGCGCAGGCACTACCACCATCACCGCCTGCCACTACACCGCTGACTTACGCGGCCATCGCTGCCAGACCACAGGCTCCATCTGTTTCTGGCGCCTACCGGGCAACCGGGTCCTTCTACACGACGCCACCGCCGCCCACACGCACGGTGGTACCCCATCCTACTTCGCCCTCCGGACCTTCTGTCGTTAGCCCATGGCGCACCTTTGATAATCGACCGATATGTTTCGCGTGCGGTTTGGCAGGGCATATAGCCCGCTACTGTCGACGTCGCAGCGTCCAGTCTCAGGACGGTGTGGCGTCCTCCAAATATCAGGCTGCCCAACATTCCCAACAACTTTCTTCGGCTGTCGCTGACTCGCTTTCCCCTCGACGCCCTTTCGACTCACGCCGTTCGTCTTCGCCCCGTCGCCGATCCATCTCCCCGATGCTTCGACGACCTAGCCCTCCATGAGACGAAAACTGACAGCCGCAGTTCCGGAGGCAAGAACTGTGTTGCGTCGAACCCTCCAAGACCTCCTCTTCATCCGCCCAACGAAATTGATATAGTAGTAGAAGGTATCGCCGTATGTACACTTGTCGACCACGGAGCCATAGTTTCTGTCATTAGTGAGAAACTGTGCCGCAGTTTGAGAAAAGTGACCACACCGCTTACGAATCTTGCCCTACGTACAGCGACATCGCATTACACCACACCTTCGGCTCAGTGCACAGCTCGTGTTGTAATTCAAGATGTTCGGTATGCCGTCAAGTTTGTCGTTCTTCCGCGATGATCCTACGACGTCATTCTGGGATGGGATTTTCTTTCTACCCATCAGGCCCTCGTAGACTGCGCTCGTGCAGAACTCACGTTGTCGAATCCGTGCCCTGACCTCGACGACCGCAGTCCCCCTACAGTGTTTGCCGCAGCTGACGTCCACATCGTGCCTTTGTCCGCCGTCATAGTGCCTGTGTTTTCGCCTGCTGCCACTAACTCTACTGTTTTGTTTCAACCATCTGTAACGAGGGCGCGTCACAGAACCTTCATCCTCCCGTTTGCCGTCATCAAATTTTGCAATGGTTCTGCGGCACTTTACGCGTGCAACGTCTCTGCTGTCCCGTCTCTTGTACTACGCGGCGAATGTCTGGGGAGCCTCACTACTTTTGCTGACATTTTCGACGATACAACACTTGGAGACCACGGCATCACTACCGCCTTGTGCCATCACTTCTGCAACTGACACAGCTGCTCCTATGGTCGTATTCTGCAAAGCCATCGATTCCCACCTTACGCCTGTGCAGAAGAGACAGCTTGTCCAACTCCTCCAGCGTTTTCGAGCCTCCTTCGACCACAGCCAACCTTCTTTAGGTCGAACGTCAGCAGTTGTCCACCGTATTGATACCAGTCAACATGCACCACTACGACAGCGTCCATACCGTGTGTCGACTTCCGAACGTCGTGTCATCGATCAACAGGTAGACGATATGCTCAAGCCTGGAATAATTCAGCCGTCCAGCAGCCCCTGGGCCTCTCCAGTTGTGCTGGTGAAGAAAAAGGACGAATGCATCAGGTTCTGCGTGGACTACCGCCGTCTCAACCGCATCACGCGCAAGGATGTCTATCATCTACCGCGCATCGACGATGCCCTAGACTGCCTACAGGGCGCAGAATTCTTCTCTTCCTTAGATCTGCGCTCTGGCTAGCTCGAAGCACAACGCCCCCATTTGTATATATATATATATATATATATATATATATATATATATATATATATATATATATATATATATATATATATATATATATATATATATATATATATATTGTACAGAAGCATTAGAACGCTGTAATGGGCCGCCTCTTGAGCGCCTTCTAGTGGGTCGCCTTCTTCGCCTCTTCTCGGGGAGCACGCCCCTCGTGCGCTTGCTCGAGAGAGTCTGCGAGTCTGCGCTCTGTCGTTACTGTCGTCGCTGCGCATCGTCGCCATCGATCCCGCCGTCAATAAACGCCTTTACAAAGTGGTGGAGGTGCTGTACCGTCCCCACAACTTCGGTCTCCATCTGATGCCCCTGGAGCTTCGATCCCGTACCGTGCCATCTACCATGCCGCGAGACGCCGCTCAGCAAACGCCGCCTCCTACTCCAACCGCTTGTCCCGGTGTCCCCCGTATCCGCGACCCTCCTGTCTTCACCGGCGCGGATGGCACCGACGTGGAGGACTGGCTCACGATTTACGAACGGGTGAGTGTCCCCAATAAATGGGACGAAGCCGGCAAGCTGAGCAACTTGGTTTTCTACCTCGCGGGTGTGGCAGGCATGTGGTACAACAACCATGCATCCGATTTCCCGACGTGGTCCTCTTTCAAGACCGCCATCGTCGACGTGTTTGGCCGCCCTGCCGTTCGCAAGCTGCAGGCCGAACGGCGTTTGCGAGAACGAGCTCAACAGGCCGGCGAAACCTTTACTAGCTACATTGAAGACGTCCTCGATTTGTGTAAGAAAGCCGAGGCCACCATGTCAGAATCTGACAAGATGAGGCCATTATGAAAGGCATCGACGACGATGCCTTCACGATGCTGCTCGCCAAAAACCCCAGCACAGTGGCCGAGGTCATCACGCTCTGCCAGAGCTACGAGGAGCTGCGCCGGCAGCGGTCGATGACCCGTCGCTCTCCATCCCGCGACGCCGAGCTCGCTGGCTTGTCGACCATATCCGACCACTCCGCCTTGCTCGCAGAGGTGAAGTCATTCGTGCGCGAGGAAATCGCGCGCCAGTTCTCACTGCTGGACTTTGCTCAACCTCAGTACGTTCACCAGCCGTCAACCACCCTTCTCCCTCCCCTCCGTCGAGCGATTGAGCAGGAAATCGCGGAGGTCATGCCTGAGTACCACCAGCACCGTCCGGCTCCTGCACCACTGAGTTACGCCCAAGTTGTCGCAAGGACGTCCCCAGTAATACCGACGGCAGCCCCACACAGTTACGCCGAAGCCGCCGCTAGGCATCAGTCCTTCGAAGCGGCTGTGCCGGCCACCTACGCCGACGTAATGCAGAGGCCACGACCGCAGCCCACGATGCAGTCATATCAGTCGCTGCCCCGTCAATCACGTCCTGCGCCATGGGCAGGCCTTGCTCCAGCAAACCGATGGCGCACACCTGACAACCGCCCCATATGCTTCGCATGCGGTTACGCCGGCCACGTGGCGCGTTATTGCAATCGCGTCCAGCCGCCTCAAGTCGTGTCGCCCGCCACCAGCCAGTCAAACCGCACATTTTACCGCCCCACCTACGCCTCTGTCACCGACGTCACGCCAAGCTCCATCTACTCGGCGCTCTCCGTCTCCCCGACGTCGCTCACTGTTGCCGATGCGCCCACGTCCGGTCGCACGCGACCAGGAAAACTAGCCGTCGCAGTCCACGAGGCAAGGGCTGCGACGCTATCGAACTGCGAAAGCCCTCAGCGAAGCCCATCGAACGTGATAGACGTTTTTGTGGACGGAGGTTCGCGCATCTGCCCTTATCGACACTGGAGCCGCCGTATCCGTTATGGACGCTAAACTAAGCCGCCTGCTACGAAGTGACGACGCCACTTTCCGGTCTTTCCCTCCGTACAGCCAGCGCCCAATGTATTCAACCGACGGCGGTATGCACAGCCCGTGTCATCATTCAGGACGCTCTGTACGCCGTCGAATTCATCATAATTCCCGCATGCTCTCACGACGTCATCCTCGGATGGGATTTTCTCTCCCGCCACGACGCCGTAATTCATTGCGCACCCGCTGAAATAGAGCTCTCACCACTCTCTGATTTGACGCCGGCAGACAGTCCATCGGCTGCGAGCAAGGTACTCGTCAAGACGACGTCAAAGTGCCTGCAAACTCGTCAACGGCGGTGTCAGTCTACTGCGCCAGTCTATCCGACACCGTTGCACTCCTGTCGCCATATGACCGTGTTTGCACGAAGAAAGGCTTGCTGGTGCCTTTCGCGACCGTTCAAATCACTCAGGGCAGCACCTCTATTTTTGTAATAAACCCCTCTTCGTACAGTGTTACGTTGGTGCGAGGGGAATGTCTCGGCAGCGTGGAACCCCTCGAAGACGCACAAGTTATAGACGAGCCCGATGACTCTCACGGCCGAAGTTCCAGTACGCTCAGTGCTGTTTCGACGTCTGGGTCATCACCCGCTGACGTATTTGGTTCCTCCATAGCTGACAGCCTTACGCAGGTCCAGCGTTCTCAGCTTCTGGACCTGTTGGAAGAATTTCGCCCGTCTTTCGATGTCGCTCAAACTTCTCTCGGCCGCACGTCGGCCGTTACGCATGGCATCGACACTGGCGACCACCTGCCACTGCGGCAACGTCCATATCGCGTATCTCCCGCAGAACGCCGTGTAATCACCGAGCAAGTCGACGACATGCTTCGACGCGATGTCATTCGACCCTCTAACAGCCCCTGGGCGTCTCCTGTCGTTCTTGTTGCGAAGAAGGATGGTTCTGTGCGGTTCTGTGTGGACTACAGACGACTCAACAAGATCACTCGTAAGGACGTGTATCCACTACCGCGAATAGACGACGCGATTGACAGCCTGCAAGGCGCCGAATTCTTTTCATCTCTCGATTTGCGCTCAGGGTACTGGCAAGTACCTATGGCTAATGACGCTCGACAGAAGACCGCCTTTGTCACGCCCGGCGGCCTGTACGAATTCAACGTCATGCCGTTTGGGCTGTGTAATGCGCCCGCCACCTTTGAGCGCATGATGGATACCGTTCTGCGCAACCTGAAATGGCACACGTGCTTGTGCTACCTCGACGACGTCGTCGTGTTTGCTCCGGACTTCTCCACGCATCTTCAACGCCTACGGCATGTTTTGACGCGTTTGAGCGACGCCGGTCTGCAACTCAATCTAAAGAAGTGCCGATTCGCAGCACGACAGCTGACAATCCTCGGCTACGTCGTGTCGAAGGACGGAATTCTTCCCGATCCAGCCAAGCTTCGGGCCGTGACCGAGTTCCCGAAACCTACGTCCGTCAAAGAACTGCGCAGTTTCGTAGGACTGTGTTCCTACTTTCGGCGCTTCATTCGAAATTTCGCTACTATCATATCGCCACTGACGAAGCTCCTCGGAAGTAACGGGCCCCTCCATTCGTGGTCGTCAGAGTGCGACGACGCTTTCCGCAAATCTCCGTCGTTTGTTGACGTCGCCTCCCATACTACGCCACTACGATCCTACGGCCCCAACGAGGTACACACGGACGCCAGCGGTGTAGGCCTCGCGCTGTCCTTGCGCAGCGCAAACAGGGTTCCCCGAATATGTCGTGGCATACGCAAGCCGTACGCTTACCGAGCCGAGACCAATTACACAGTCACGGAAAAAGAGTGCCTGGCGATCATCTGGGCCCTTACAAAGTTTCGACCTTATTTGTATGGTCGCCCATTTGATGTCGTCACCGACCATCATGCACTATGCTGGCTGTCGTCATTGAAGGATCCCTCAGGGCGTCTCGCCCGCTGGGCACTTCGCCTGCAAGACTACGACATCCGCGTGCTGTACCGCAAAGGACGCCAGCATGCTGACGCCGACGCGCTCTCGCGCTCTCCCTTGCCTGACGACAATGCGCCCTGCTCAGTATCTCACATAGCTGTTGCTTCAATCGACGTTCACACCATCGCTACTGAACAGCGCAAGGATAAATTGCATCACCTCGCTGATCGACCTTGCTGGCGGATCCGTCGCAACACCATCCACTCGCGCGGTTGCGTCGTCAAGCCCACCATTTCGCCATTCGTGACGACCTACTGCACCGACGCAGTTCAACGCCGGACGGCCGCCAGTGGCTACTGGTGATACCCCGCAGTCTGCGTTCTGAATATGCGAGGCCTTCCACTCTGCACCCGCAATGCGCGCACTCTGGGGTAACCAAAACTTACCACCGCATTCGACAACGATACTTCTGGCGAGGGATGTACCGCTACGTGCAGAAGTTTGTTCGCTCCTGCCTCGATTGCCAACGCCGAAAACCTGCAACGCACGTGTCGCCAGCAGGTCTACAACCATTACCTTGCCCTAACCGTCCGTTTGGGCGCGTGGGCATCGATTTGTATGGACCACTTCCCTGACTTCGGCTGGTAACCGCTGGGCCATCGTCGCTGTTGACCATCTAACGCGATACGCCGAAACCGCCGCCCTCCAGCGGCTACAGCGCGCGATGTGGCCTCCTTCCTGCTCCACCGATTCATGCTGCGTCACGGTCCGCCCCAGGAGCTGCTCAGTGATCGAGGCCGTGTCTTCTTGTCGGAAGTCGTCGAAGCCATTCTCAAAGAGTGCAACGTCGTTCACCACAAACTACTGCTTACCACCCGCAGACGAATGGCTCACCGAACGCTTTAACCGCACGCTCGGCGACATGCTCTCAATATACGTCGCAGCCGACCACACAAATTGGGATGCCATTACTGCCCTTCGTCACGTACGCCTACAATACCGCCTCTAGAGCACTACTGTTTCTCGCCATTTTTCTTATTGTACGGCAGGCACCCGTCGCCACACCATCGACACCATCCTTCCCTACAGGCGAGGCCGGATCGATCTGAATGTGCGCCTATTTCGGACACAGCCAGGCTTGCTGAGGAATGCGCGAGCTGCGAAGGCCTTTACAACGCACGAACAAGAGCGGCAGAAGAGCATTCGCGGTGGCACCACCACTTCTGAGTGCACGTTCCTCCCTGGAGCGCTCGTGTGGCTCTCGGTCCCGACCGCTGCAACTGGCCTCTCTTCCAAACTACTGCCCAATACGAAGGCCCCTACCGTGGTCGTCGAACGCACGTCCCCGGTCAACTACCTGATTGAACCCATTGAGCCATCTCGGACATGCGCCGTCGAGGGGCGCGACATTGTGAACGTGGAGGCGCCTCAAGCCCTACCATGACCCGCTCATAGTGACCAGCTGTTAGGTCGCCGGGCGGCTCCCTTTGCATACCGGGGTAATTGTACAGAAGCATTAGAACGCTGTAATGGGCCGCCTCTTGAGCGCCTTCTAGTGGGTCGCCTTCTTCGCCTCTTCTAGGGGAGCACGCCCCTCGTGCGCTTGCTCGAGAGAGTCTGCGAGTCTGCGCTCTGTCGTTACTGTCGTCGCTGCGCATCGTCGCCATCGATCCCGCCGTCAATAAACGCCTTTACAATATATATATATATATTAATATATATATATATATATCAAAGTGCCTTAGAAAAGTAATTAAAAAAACAAGCTTCCGTAGCACTGAATTGAACCAGGGACTTCTTGGTCCGCAACGCGTGGCGCTAACCACTACGCTACAAAGCGCGGATCCATCAGGTAGCTAACGGTGAGTGTTATTACACACCCTTTATCGCTGGTAGGACTCAAAGATGGCAGGCGCTTATAAGCGTTTCTTCTTTACCAGCCAGATGGCACGAGCAGCGTAATGGGCGCATTTAAATGTCGTCGGCCAGCTCGCTCGCTTGTTCTAATATTTGCGCAAGGAGAACCTTGCCCTTCCGCTGTCTGCTCACGTGGTAGTTGCTGCCGAGGGGTAGATGCTTATGCAGCGTAGCAGCGTGTCCATCACGGGCCGCTTTTCTTGGTATCGCATTCATTGCTTCGCCCTTACGGCGAAACTGTGACTTTTGTTACTCAAGCCCAATCACGCTTTTCAGACTAACCAAACGCGCGTGGTAGTATGCCTCATATCCGCAGGTAGGCTATGAAGCTTCTTGGTACAAAAAAATTTGTCTCAAATTTTTCGGTCATATTGCCGCGTCCACATTTGTATATTACTATACGCTGGCGACGACAATGAAGACAACCGGTGCGCTCGAGAGGCGCAGCGTGAAAGAGTGAGAAACAAGACGTTCGTGGCGGCTCCACACGTTCAGTGCTATCTTCGAGTACGACACGCCGTACGCCTTTCGGAATAAAGCCCCTGTGTTTTATAACCGGCGACACTGGTGGAGGAGCTGGATACCATCGCCTCATGATCGGTAGACGCTCATGATGGAGATGTCTGTACACCACTCAAGCGGTCGCCTTTAGGTCTGAGGCCAGAGTTTGGCCTTTTACAAGGACCGCCGCTGGCCGACAGCCAGCCTTGTTCATGGAATGACATTTTCAAGGGGGCCTACGCAGGTAACGGTCCAGAATCTTCGAATTCCCGAGCCATTTCTCGGCAGCACCAAGAAAGATGCGGAAGACTGGCTTGAGCAGTTTGAACGGGTAGCGAAGTCGAACCACTGGCGCCTCGACGAGAAGCTTTTCCACGTATACCTTGCCCTTGAAGATGGCGCGAAGACGTGGGTCATAAACCGCGAGGCAACCCTGACAACATGGGACGAGTTTTGCCGTCGGTTACGCGATACCGTCGGCAACACAGACCGACGTGAAAACGGACAACGCCTTCTTTGAGTCATGCATCCGACAGCTACATAAAGGCGTCGCCATGTTTGCCTAGGATATGGTGCATTTGTTCCACCGCGCGGACCCCAACTTGTCCGAGGCTAAGAAGCTAAGCCATCTCATGAAAGGCGTCAGAGAACAGCTGTTTATTGCTCTTGTGTTCAATCTGCCGACAACAGTCGACGAGTTTATCAGGGAGGCCACCGCAATAGAGTGGGCGCTGCAGCAACGGTACCATCCATGCGATCGCTGAGCCACCGGCGCACCTGCAGGTGCCGCAGCAGTCACCGCGACAGATGAGTGTTCTCTGCGCTTATTCATTCGACAGATCGTGCGCGAGGAGATAGCGAAGGAGAAGGCAAGGGGCACATTCGCCGTCGCAAGCACCACCGCAGCAGGTGTTCACGGTTGCCTCCGTCGCTGAAGTCGTCCGCCAGGAACTTCGGCAAGCGTTTGCATCTCCCAAGCAATACTCCAACGTGTCGTACGAGCCCAACGCATATACCTACGGCGACGCTGTACGTCGTCCATTGGCTCCAGAACTATCCTACCAGCCGGACGCATACCGCTATGCAGACGCTGTTCGACCGCTGCCCATGCCGGCGCCGCAGCACCGCCAACCGCCACTTGTCGCAGCCTGGGCCCAGCAGGATCCCGTAAGGCGACCCCAACTGCGTAAGATCGATATATGGCGCAATGCGGATCGTCGACCACTGTGCTACAATTGTGGAGAACCAGGGCAGATTTACCGTTCTTGCCCTCATCATCCAGCTGGATACCGTGGAAGTGCACCTGCCGCTACGCGCCGACATTTTGGTGAAAGCCGTGCCCCCATCGACGACGACCTATCTGCCCGGCATGAGAGCTCAGCTACCTTCCGGACGCGCTCACCATCTCCGGCTCATTTTGCTACACCGAGCCGCCGTAGTTTTGCTGACGCCGTCAGAGGTCGGTGTCCCAGCCCACGGCAGAGAAACTGAAAGCAGCGCACGCTGGGGGAAGGTTGCAGGTCCTCAAATTGCTGAAAATTCCCCATTGTTGCCGAAACATGAGAACGACGAACAAGAAGATTATGCCGAGAAAACGGCCGACCTCACTGTGATCTGACATTGCCGACCTCACCGTGACAATTGATGGGATTGAAGTGACGGCCTTAGTCGATACTGGCGCAGACGTTTCCATTACGAGTGAGCGACTGGCAGACGAACTCAAGAAAGTTAGAACTTAATGGACGGGCCCTTATATTCGAAATGCTGGAGGGCAGGTAATGACACCCTCAGGGAAATGTACAGCAAGACTCACGATCGTGAATACAGCTTTTGTATACACATTCGTGATCTTACCGGAGTGTTATAAACTATGATACCAGGAATGGAGTTCTCAAGGGAGTACGGCACCGTTGTAAACGTACGTGAAGGCGTGATAACATTTGCCTCTGACAAGCCCTTGACCTCTGACGCAGACCAAGGCCCCAGGGCGTTACGTGTGGTCGACGAAGACGTCTGCGTGCCGCCGCTGTCATGTAGTCTTGTTTCCGTCCAATGCGGTGTGCAGTGTAATGGAGACGCCATAGCCGAACGTGTAACTTCACTTCTCTTCCATCAACGCATTGCCATCGCTCGTGGCATCGTCAGCTTAGTTGATGGGCGTACGGAGGTGCTATTTAACAATTTTACGAACGAGCGCCTGCACATCGGTAAAGGCACAGCTGTGGCACACTTCGAGGAACTCTACTACTCTTACGATTGCCTTGCTATGCAAGGGAAAGTAACGGCTCGTACAGCACCGCATGCACCAGCTGTCGACATCGGCCTAAGTTTAACGCGAACTGAAAGATGTCGTCTTATTGAACTTCACGGCCGGTTCAAGGACTGCTTTTCCTCGACGTCACGAGTGGGTCAAACGCCGCTGACTAAAAACAGTATCATCACGGAAGAGACAGCAAGATCCATCCGACAGAACCCATATCACGTCGCTCAGAAAGAACATGAGGTAATACAGCACCAGGTCAAGAAGATGCTAGAGGATGATGTAATCCAACCATCAAAAAGCCCCTCGGCATCACCGGTGGTACTCGTGAAAAAGATGGCAGCTTGCGTTTCTCCATTGATTATCGTAAGCTCAACAACATTACGAAGATGTTTATCCGCTGCGACGGATCGACGACTTTTTGGACAAGCTACAGCATGCGCGCTACTTATCTCGAATGAACCTTAAGAGTGGACCATGGCAAATAGAAGTAGATGAGCGCGACCGAGAAAAGACCGCATTCGTGACGCCTGACGGGCTTTATGTATTCAAAGCTCTCCCTTGAGGTCTATTCTCGCCCCAACCACGTTTCAAAGGCTCATGGATACCGTTCTGTCCGGTCTAAAATAGAAAACGTGTCTTGTGGACCTTGACGACGTGATTGTTTTTTTTTCAGCCACCTTTAAAAGACACCTTAAACGGCTGATGTCTGTCCTTCGAGCCAGAGTCCACAGGACTCGCATTGAAACAAAAAAATACCACTTCGGCTTCGAAGAACTTCAATTCCTGGGACATGTGGTCACTCAGGAAGGTGTTAAGCCTGACCCAGATAAAAGTGCAGCCGTCGCAAAGTTCGCAAGGCCTGTAGGTGTGAAGGCGGTCCGACGTTTTCTAGGTCTCTGTGCCTATTACCGGCGATTTAGAGCGGACTTTGCGCACATCGCCTCTCCATTCACCCGCTTCACAAGGGAAGACGTTGCGTTTGTATGGGGCGAAGAGCAAGAAGCGTCGTTCAACGAGTTGGGGCAGCGTCAACTCCGTCTGTATTCGCTCACTTTGATAAGGAAGCACCAACAGCCATCCATACAGACGCCAGAAATGTGGGCCTAGGTGCTGTTCTTGTTCACTGCAAAGATGGTGCGGAGAGAGTAGTTGCCTACGCTAGCAAAACCTTGTCCCGTGCTGAGTCCAACTACTCAACAACCGAGAAGGAGTGTCTGGCTGTCGTTTGGGCAGTCGCAAAGTTTCGCCCGTATTTATATTGCCGCGCCTTCCAAGTGGTAAGCGACCACCACTCCCTGTGTTGGTTGACCAACGTGAAAGACCCGTCTGGACGTTTGGCGCGCTGAAGCTTACTGCTTCAAGACTACGACATGACCGTAGTCTACAAGTAGGGAAGGCAGCACTTAGATGCCGACTACCTGTCAAGATCACATATTAAATCGCAGAGCCCAGAGGATGACGAATACGCAGGCTTTTTAGGAGTTGTCGATGCGGTTGTCATCTCCTGGCAACAGCAAGACGATCCGAAGCTCAACTGACTAATCGAATTCTTGAATGCACGAGCCACGAATGCGCCGGGAGTGTTTTCGAGAACTTTATCAGTGTGATGTTTAGGCCGGTTCGCGCACTTCTACTATTGTGCAGCGGCGCAGGAAGCAGACAGAGAGACGTGTTTAAACATTTAGGTACACAATTGAGGGATGTGAAAAGTCGGTGGTGTGGGTGCCGTCGTGCCGTCTACCCAGCACACGAGGAGGAAGAGTCCCGTGATCTCACGACTTTCGAGCAGCAGTGGCGGCGTCTAGGAGATGCCTGGGCCAGCGCGACCTCGGACCTCATTTCCGACATCTTGATCACCACCCGGGCGTGGCCGTTCCACGTGCGGGTTCCGGCCAGCACAACACCGTCTGCACCGTGCTGGAATGCTGCTCGCCATAGCTGCGGTGCGGCAGCTCGACCACCGGCGTTGCTCGGCTAGGGCACCGCCAGGTAGAGCTCGGGTGCACAGCTCATGGGCTCGCGGCCCACGTCCGAGTCTGGCGCGTCGCTCGGTACGACTCGGCACCGCTCGGCGACCCTCGATGCAGCCAGCAACTCCACCCCTGGCACCTGGATCCTCGGCCACCCTGGACCTCGCTCGGCTCCGTGGTCTTCCGTGCACGCGCGTCTCGCCCGGCAGAACGTCTCGGTCGTCCGATCTCGGAACTGCACTGACCTGGCCACCGTGCCACCGCGCCCTTCTTTTTTGTCTCTCCGTGCTCGGTGGTCCGCACCGATGTTTTCGCGCTATTTACACGTGACAATCGGTATTCTGTTTGCGTAACGGCATTCTCTATAAGAAGTTCTCATCAACAGGGAAAAGCTATCTGCTTGTAGTTCCCCAAACACTCCGCAAAGAAATTTTGCAAGCCTGTCATGACGAAGCCACGTCGGGCCACCTCGGTTTCACAAGAACATTTACACGAGTCAAAGAAAAATACTACTGGTTAAGGATCGCAGTGGAGTGAAATATTACGTGCGAACAGGCATGAAGGTAACACCGGTCAAACCCGCTGGACTATTACATCGCGTTCCAGTACCGGAAACTCCGCTCAAATTGGCATGAACCTTTCGGGCCCATTTCCAACATAGGACAGCGGCAACAAATGGGTTATAATGGCGACGGACTACCTCACCCGATACGCGAGACCAAGGCGATTCCGAGCGGCACTGCAGCTGAAGCGGCCCAGTTCTTCTTTGAGAACATCGTGCTGAGACATGGTATGGTGCTCCCGCGGTCGTTATAACATACAAAGGTACCGCATTTACAGCTGACCTTTTGCACACTGTGTTTACGCTCAGTGGTACAGACCATAGGAAGACGACAGCTTATCACCCACAAATAAATGGGCTTACAGAACGACTCAACAAGACTATCGCCGACATACTTTGCATGTACGTCGACGTGGAACACAAGAATTGCGACAGGATTTTGTCGTACGACACATTCGCGTTTAATACGGCACGCCAGGAAACAACGAAAATGACACCGTTTGCACTAATTCGCGGTAGAGTAGTAACTACGATGCTTGATGCTATGCTGCCTCATGGCAGTGATGATTCAGAGACGGACGCCGCAGATTTCACTGAACGCGCCGAGGAAGCAAGACAGCTTGCCCACGTCAGAATAACTAGGCAGCAAGAACTTGACGCCCAACGGTACAATCTCCGCCATCGATTTGTCACTTATAAACCTGGGGAAAGAGCTGGGTTTGGTTCCCTGTACGACGGCGAGGCCTCTCGGAGAAACTTCTACGCCAATACTTCGGATCCTAGAATGTTCTGCGCCGCCTTAGCGACGTCACGTACGAAGTCCTCGCTGACGGCTCTTCTTGTTCAAAGCACCGTCAGCATCTGCCTGAGGCAGTGCGCGTGGTACGCATGGAGCCGTACTTTTCTAAGTGATGTGACCGCCCACTCGCTAACTGCGCATCGACTGCTACATCGTGATCATCGAGACGATGCTCGCTCTGGAGGGAGGGTAATGCAGAGTCCATATCTGTATCTTACTACACGCTGGCGACGACAAGGAAGACAAACGGTGCGCTCGAGACGCGCAGCGTGAAAGAGTGAGAAAGAAGACGTTCGCGGCGGCTGCACGCCTTCAGTACTATCTTCGAGTACGACACGCCGTACGCCTTTCTGAATAAAGCCTATACCTTCCGATTTTCCTGGTTCGTAAGCTGCTTGCCTTGCAGCCGAGAATATGCACAGCATGCCAGAGGCTCACCTGACCAGAAGTAATGTCGGCCGTCCACTGCGAGGAAAATAGGGAGTTCCCTTCAGCGACACTAAAGACACATAGCTGTTCTCAGTGTCAACAGACGGCTATTTGGACGTGAGTTTCATCCCTGTTAGGAGCAAGAAAGCGAAGAGAAAGATCGTCCATGCGAGCCCACGAAATTGTAGTCCAAAGGCCGAGTCAGAGCAAAGAGTTGGTTACACACAAAGAATAGTCTCAGTTAAATCAGTACAAACGTTTCACATTCATGCGCACTTGGCTGGATAAAACAGAATACAACACATATGGATTTAACAACACTGCGGGACAATTATTCGAATAGAGGTCAAATAGGAGATACTCCATAATATTCAAGAACACTTAAGGTCCTTTCATATCCATTGATTGTCGAGTCCAGTCCAGATTGTCCCGTCGAACACTTCGTCAATGAACGCACGGCGTCATTTTTCAACACTTCTTCCTATACCGACTGACATACGGCTCTAAATGATAGCACAGCACTTCTTGTCTAGTTGACCGAACGACTTTTCTACATCATAACTGGGACTTTGTGTTTTCGGATAAATCCGAGAAATTCTAATATACACTCACCGGTAAAAATTCTCACTATTCGAATTTAGCCGATAAACACCGATTTTAATGGACAATATGACCCTCTTCTGTTCTTTAAAGGGGTCATGAAGCACCCCTTGGGCTTGTTGAAAAAACATATCCTGCGGAAAGCTGACATGGCTATGAACTGCTCAGCCAAATATTGCCGGGCGAATGAATCCTACAGGCGCGATACAAATCGGCTCCAGTCTCAAGTCCATTTCAGGAAACATTTCTCCCTGCCGACTTGAGATAATGAGAGGAACTTGTTTCTAACGTCACCGCAGTCAAGCCTATACTGGACTTCAGCCTGTGAGTATAGTGTTCAGAATCTTAGTGCTTGCAGAAGTTCTTAGGCAAGATGCGCCTCGCTGACCCTAACACGCCAGCGACGCGTCTTGGCCGGAACGCTGCCCCACTCTACAGCGGATGGCGAGGGTCTTTGCGAGCGTCGCAGCCAAACAGAGGCACCTAATTCCCTTCGCGCGACTGACTACGAGATGGATACGCATGCCAGGCAGGACGTCGCGACATTCCAGGAAGTGGATGAGCAGGAGCACAACGAAGAGCCATGGATTACTATTGCCACGCCCACTTCTTGTTTTATTTTGATGTATTCGGTTTTGACCAGCAAGGACGGTTATCAACGCTCGACGCTGTCCGCAAAGCAGTGTTCGAGAAGCTGCGCGTTTGTAGTAGATCGTTTTGTTAAGACTGCGCACCGCACGCGAATGTTCCAGCTTTGTTAAGAGATAACGCCGCCACCAGCGATATTGCTGGAGCGCTCGACAGCGGCTGTATAAAAGTCGACGCGCTTGACGGCTTGTGAGTTGATCGACGGTCGACGCTCTGTTCGCCGCTATCACTTCATTGCTGTAACTTAACTTTCAGTTTCCCGGCCAAAAGTTCGGCCTAATAAAGAGTTTGATCTCGGATGCGCTGACTGCTGCCTTCGTCGACGTCACGACCACGTGACACTATTGCCGAGAGAGCGAACAAGCGCCGACAGCCGCAATCCAATATTACGCCGTAGCAACAGCTGCCCTGCATGCCATCCTAGCCGGCTCCACGTCAGAGCCGGCCTAAGACGCGCCTGGCAATAATGCCACCGCTCCCTACTGAGGACTACAAGATTGCAATCGGATCCCACGGCTGATTACATCTCAGCAAAGTTAGCGCCAGGGCACTACTTGTCGCCGTAGGTCAAGAAGCAAAGATACCAATTAAGAAGCTGAATACAGTGAAACCTCGTTGATACGAATCTCACGGGACCACCAAAAATATTCGTATCATCCGAAATTCCTATCAGCAGAAAGCATGGAAAATTAGCATGCGACAAAAGAAAGCTGCCGTACATTTTCATTTATTGTTTTTCAGGGCCGCAGCAACGTCTGCAAGGACCCTGAATGATTGTCAGTTAAGTTTTTAGATGTCGGCAATCATACCAGCACTGATAAATATATGGCCTGTACGCGTGTATTTAATTAATGAACCAGGTGAGTTGTGATCCGCGACAGCAGTAGCCCCTTTAAAATTTTCGTATGTTTTTTCGCACCCCCCTCTCTTTCTGTCTCTCCCATCTTTCAACTCCCCTTCCCTTTCCCCCGGCGTAGGGTAGCCAACCGGACTGCTGTCTGGTTAACCACCCTGCCTTCTCCTTTTCGTATTCCTTCCTTCCTTCCTTTTTTTTGCATGACACCGGAGTACTGCAGAAAAAGTAACGAAAGAAGCGCTTTGACGCGATGGATCAAGGCCACAAAATTACAGAACCACGGTCTTGTGTTATGATTTTGTTATCGTGGAGGTGTTGGGGATGTTTTGGGGATATTTACGGCCATGCCTGCACAAGTGCGACCTCAACGGTCGCGCATGTTGACATTGTGAGGCGTGACTCCTTCGCAAAGACCGCCCTGGTCTTCTTTCGGTCCTCGTCCACCTTTCATAGGATGTCTGATGCTCGAGGCATGCACGTGTAAACACAGTACAACGACAGGAGTCCGCGTCGACGCGTTAGAAAAAGAAGCAGGGCGCAAATATCCTCTGTTCTCTAAATGCGAAGGCACACGAAGGAACTTAAGAGCTTAAAAGATTGGCGCACACAATCTCGGAGGCCGTGATGCGTCTCTGTGAAGGTTTATTCTGACCGTAAGAAAAGTGTTTTTGTGACACCGTGATTCTGACAATTTGGAGGTGCGGCGCGCATGCCCACGCTTGCATCCCCGCGCTCGCACGTGCTTGCCGCGTCTTCCGGGGCAGCACGGACAGCACCTCTTCGTACCTGTGCGGTAGCGTACGTTCGTATCAACCGTCACTGGGGGAAAACTGGTTCGCAACAAACGTACTCCATTGCATTGCAGGCTAATGGGCCTTGGCCGGGACCAACGAAAAATTCGTATCACCCCAAAATTCGTATGAGCTGTGATCGTATCACCGAGGTTTCACTGTATGCAGCTTCGTGTGCACGCAAATCAAATCGTTTTCACAATAAGCACCTCATCAGAAAACGTCGCAACTGCACTTGAAAAAATTACCAAAATTACGGTCAACGCAGCGACCTATGACATCACCTCATATGCTTCTGAGCCTGATAATTCGTGCAAAAGTGTGGTCCATTGCGTAGGACACCAAGCCACACCTGAAGACACACTGAGAGAAGCTGAAGCACCGGGTGACGAGGTCCTCACGTGCAGACACCTCGACGACTCTGGAGGAATAGTGATCACATTTTGTGACAAGCGGGTCCCATCCTTCGTCAACGCGTACAGGCAGGCTCTTCGCTATTACCACTCTAACCAGACTATTCCACACTGCATAAAGTGCAACATAACAGGGTACTGTGATGACGTATACCCACAGCCTCCTGACACAAAATATCGAGTGTGGGGAGAACCATTATCAAGGGATGAACATGAATGCCTCCCTTGTTGCATACTTTGCGGTGGCGAACACCCGACGGCTGCCAAACGGTGCCCTAAGCGGTATTTGCCGCCAGTCAACAGACGTAAGCCATCCCAGCCGGTTTATGCCACCCGGGAGGACCAGTCACCATCCCCTAGCCTCGGAGGCCGTAGTACACCATCCACAAAACGGTGGAGAAGCACGTCCAGGAGTGGAACCAGCCGAAGCAGCCACTACAGGAACTAGTCGCGGTCCGAACGAGAACACTCGGTTCCGTTAGCCGGCAGGGATCTCCAAGGCGCACGGAAGGGACAACGCAGGATCATGGCGAGCATGGCGCTTCAGGCAAGAAAGGACAAACGGTGAGCTGAGTAATGCAGTTCCCTTCTCTTTCTCCCTTACCACAACTTTCCCACTCTCTCACACAAATTGCAGCGCAACAACAAACACCGCAGCCTATCACACAACAATCACACAGCGGCGGAACCCGCTGTGTGATTTTTCAGACGTTAGAGGCGTTTCTGGTGTCTTGACTACTCTCGTGTGTCCGTGTTTGCACGCCCTGTTTTTATAAAGGGCCCATAACAGCCTGAACATGCAAGAAAAAACAACAAAAAAACCCCAGGCCTGCGCGGAAAGCGCAGCATAGTCACAGCGAAAGCTGGAAGAGCGGCATTGTCTAGAGCCCGTTGTAACTCTCTTGGGGCTACTCATACAAGTACGCTAGCAAGGTATCCACTACGCTACAAATCACAATATTTGTGAAGTTGGGAAGCACCTACAACGCCTTATTCATCATTGTGCGCGGAAGCGAGGCTCCAGCTACACATATGTAAGACATTATGTGCACTTTGTTTACATGACGACTGATGACGGATGAAGAATTGTGGCTCAGCCCTTGTAATGGTTTGGAAGCTTTAAACGGCTCAGCAGTTACGTAATTTGCATTATGTGACGCCCGGTCGCTATTTCACTGTCCCACCATGCAATATAGCATATGTTGACGTGAGAAAGAGAGACAAAGAGAGGAGGGAAGAACTTTATCGAGACCTTGAGAAATGGATGATGGGCTTATGGGCTTCCTTGGCAACGAATGCAACTGCACTTGAGAGGAACCCACTGCGCTATACCTCATCATAATTTGTGTGTCATCATAATTTGTGTGTCATTGTGTGTCATTCAACGGAGAGCCGTGGCACCCGCTAAAAACATGTAAGGCATCATGCGCACTTTGTTGGTGTTGTGCCTGATGACGATAAAGAATTATTTCAGAGCCCCTTGTAATGGGTTGGAAGCAACCAACAGCCCATTCGTTGCTCAATTCGCATTGTGTGACGCCTGGTTACAGAATTCGCGTTGTGTGGGGCGTGGTTGTTATTTCAATCTTCTACCACACTAAATTACATATGTTAATGTGGTTCCTTCTGGACATGAAGCCTGTATAGCGTCTTCTTGCAAGGCAGTTCCAAGCACCGGCACGGTTCTGAGGTACAACACTGGGCTCCCGCGCAGAGGGCTCAGGTTCGAACCTCGTTCCATCCTGGAATTTTTTTCTTATTTCGTTTTCTTATTTCGAGCGATAGTGGTTACGGACACCGGCGGCAGTGGCGGCGGCGGCGGACAACTACGGCGCCAAAAACGGCCGTTGAAATGATCTCATAACAGCTTTCGCTGTAAAACAACGAGCGCGTTATTTTCTCTTGGCGTTTCTTGTCCTTTGGCGCACTACGTGATGCCAGAACAGTGATTCACGTGACATCATCAAGGCACATACTCTCGACATGGTTCATATATGAGATATGATAGTTGTCAATTGTCCTCTCGTACTGCTTTGCTATGCAGCCGCCCACCCGCTCTTCCTTCTCTCGCACGACTATCGTGGCGATTAAGTAATTTCGCTACATTCTGTGCGTTTGCGACCACGCATGCAGAGGTAACAGACTGTAGCCGACAAGCGCGAAATCATGATAGGTTCAATGCTTAGTGCTGACATTGTACGCGTGTTTTATGAAGAAGTAAGTGGCTGAGGAGATGGCCCCTGTAAACCGAAAGAAAAGGCTCCAGATTATATGATTCTTCCAACGGACGCACTCTTTACAGAAGAGGCGATGCAGCTTTCCAGGAAAAAGGCGAGCCCGCTTCGACGGTTTTGTGCATATCTTTTATTGCCTTAGCAATTCTATGGACACTCAGGACAGGTTTTCACCTGTCGCCGTCATGTTTCGTATAAACATTAAATCGATAACATCGCTCCACGCATTGTATGTTCTACCCACGAGTAAAAGCTCGCGAGCGTTGGCAAGGAACATGGCTAAAGCAGAGATGAAACAAGCTGGCCATCTCCGTCACACGGATTAACATCAATCCGCGTGCGAGGCCTGCCGTCGATTGCTCCTCAAGCAGAAAGAAACACCCCGGCTGTCATTTGCTGCGCGAAGGAGCAGGAAGGAATGACTGGGGAGAGGGACTGCGTAACTCGAGCAGCAACTGTGAACTTTGGCTATAAGGACGCGGTCGAGAGCGCTGGCACGCACGCTATTTCGGCAGACATCCCCCAGCGAACGGCTCGTATACCTTCTACGCGCTGTGAGCGCTGTGATCTCACTGCTTCGCGCTCGGACCACTGATACGACAAACTGACCGAAAACCGCTTCTCTCCCGGGAGCGGCCGTATTGCCATACACCAGCGTTTTGTAGAGTTAAGTGAGATCGGAGCAAAAAGAGTTAGCTGCTAGCCCTCGTTCATGTAACATTCATGTAACATGTCCATGTAAAACCCGCGCCGCCGCCGGATGTGGAAACACCGGCGCGCCACCACCGGTAATTTTGGGTCCGGCGCACATGTCCATTCCCAATAGAATAGGGTTACAAAAAGTGCAATGTACCCCTGCACTTTTTGGCTACAACACGTACACGTACACAACAAACAATGCCCCGTATAGCACAGCTGCATTAGTCCCTAAGCGTATCACTGTCATAGAACACATACTTCAAAGCTTTTCCATCTCGCATGTACTTCTCGAATTGTTCCCGTGCTCTCGCTCCAACAGTAGGCTGTATCTGCTTAACGTCTACAGCGCATAAAACGCCAGGAAAGATACGTTTGGTGATTTACTGGAACAACTATGCAAATTGGGTAAACACATTGATTGTAGGAGACTTCAATGGCCCCCATCCAGCCTGGAGGTACGCAACAGGAACGCCCAAAGGCCGCCGACTTGTACAGGCTCTCGTAGTTCATTGCATGACCCTGCTGACGAAATTTGATGAACACACTCGCTTAGGTAAGAGTGCCAGCACGGACCCCCGACCCCATGATAGTCAAGGGGGTCACCACTTTTGGTGTAACCTCATGGTGAATCTAGGCAGTGATCTACAATGCTCCGGGTAGCAGCGACGCGCGCCCCAGAACGCGTCATGAAAATAACAAATTGAGATGCATTTAGGCATAACCGAACATACAATACCAATCAGGACTCTCTCTTCCTTGAGGTTTCGATCAAGCAGCTTCAGTCCGATTTCAAAACAGCTACCACACGTATCACGGCGACGAAGGAGACGCCGGATGTAGACCGGCATCTGCTGCATTTGTGGGATGCCCACTGAGTTTGACATGGAGGTGGCGCCGGCAGAAACTTAACCGGAAACT
This sequence comes from Rhipicephalus sanguineus, assembly GCF_013339695.2. Lineage (NCBI taxonomy): Eukaryota > Metazoa > Arthropoda > Arachnida > Ixodida > Ixodidae > Rhipicephalus > Rhipicephalus sanguineus. The sequence goes on along the minus strand of NC_051180.1, from coordinate 126,242,636 downwards.
TGGTCTCCGCATCGCCCAGCTAGCTACTCGGGCAAATTACTATGGCAACACCCTCACTAGCAACATTGGCATTCCTTGTGCGATCATCTCAATGGCACGCTAAGTGCACGTGCAACGTGGCGTATACTCCACGCTCTCTTAAAGCCCATGCAAACAAGAACACACACTTCTAACACAATCCGCACCATCCACCACAATCAGGCCTGGAAGATATCACTTTACAGCACATCTTTCAGCAACTTCGTGTAACCACGGGGGCCCATCCCCCCTACCGTAATTACCCACACGTAATATACACCTCTATATGATTGCATTATAGAAGCAGAACTTAGGGCGGCCTTGTGAAGCATCAAGCTTAACACAGCACCGGGGGTGACAGGATTGCACACATAGTTCTGTGTAATTTAGATGAGTAGGCCATCAAGCATTTAACCACTTTTTACAACGAATATTGGAATAACGGCATGCTACCGCAAGAGTGTTCACACGCAGAAATCAAACTTATTCCAAAACCTCGCAGGCCGCTATCTCTCCAGATTGTTCGACCGATATGCTTAACTTCGTGTGTAGCTAAACTCTGAACGCGTAGTCCACTCCCGACTCCAGCCATTTCGCGAAGACACTCACTTTTTTCCGGATACACTCTTCGGCTACCGTCCTGGTGTTTCTACAGAGGACGTTTTACTACAGCCAAAGGATGACATGTTGGGTGACCCCACTTTAAGCCAGGTCCAGGCAATTCTGGCCCTGGATATAAAGGGCGCTTTTGACAACGTCTCCAACGACCTAATTCTTCACAATCTCGCTTCCCTCCAGTGCGGCGCGCGTATCCACAATTATGTCAGGGCATTTCTTTCTGACCGCACGGCCACTACTGGGATTGGAGACCTCCGGTCGGACGTCATTAGTCTCTCAGGCAGCGGCATACCACAGGGCTCAGTCACTTCGCCCACTTTGTACAACGTGGCTATGGCAAAACGCCCCCCATTTTTATAACGAATCCCCAACATCCAGCTTGCCATCTATAAAGATGATATTGCAATTTTGGCAACCAAAGGAACAGACGGAACCTTTCAGGACGCTTCCACGAAGCTGCTTCTGTTGTACGAGGCTATGATGCTACCGCCAGCCTTACGTGCTCAGTGGAAAAGTCGCAGTTGTTATTGGTGCACAACCGGCGCCGCAAAACCGATGGTTCTCCTGACATTTCACTGTTTTTTGATGGCCGTTCTGTTTCTCAGGTACCTCGACTTTGTACTTTAGGCCTCCCCATTCAGTCTGATGACAAGGCCTCGCACACTATACACCTTCTGACTCAGCAGATAACACAAATTACACACATGATCCACCGCATCGCCAATCACAGAAGAGGCCTCTATGACAAGGATGTGCTCTGCTTAGTACAAGCACTCATAGTTAGTCCGCTCACCTATAACCTTCCCTATCATATTCTCACACTTGCTCATACCAGAAAGATGGACATCCTTCTACGGACGGCGGTGAAGGCGGCTCTGGGCTTGCCTCCACACGCATTTACGCAAGGCCTTCTTCAACTCGGTGCCCACAACACCATAACCGAACTGCTAGAGGCCCATCACAGCAGCTGCGCCATTCTTTCTCGTCTTGGCTACACCATTCCTGGATAACCTACGCAGTACCGCAACATAAGCTTGCTTCTACTCCTCGCGCTCTAATTAAAGTGGCTCCGATACCACGCAACATGAATGCCCGCTGTCACGTCGGTCATTGACGTGTCCGAGTTCAGGCCATGACACGTGTGTTTGGTGATGGCACCACAGACTTAAGTCCTGTGCACTGATGCTGCAGGCTACCCAGAAAAGACCGCCATGACTTCAGCCGTGATAGACGACACAGACGTCTTTGTGGCGCTTGCCACACTTCGCACTACGGACAGTGGTTCGGCTGAGGAGGGAGCTATCGCACGCCACGACATTGTCGCATGAAACCCCTGTCAGCATAGTGACGGACTCGCAGGCTGCTTGCCATGCCTTCGCTCAATGACTTGTGGCTGCACATATAGACAATATCCCGTCTTCTGTCTCGCCGTCCACATTACGTCTGGTGCGTATCGTCTCGACTCCTGGACACGCCTCTCCATGGTAATGAACGCGTTCATGCGGTTGCCCGAGATCTGACCAGCCGGGCACGATCGAGAGAGCTGTCCAACCCAGAAGACTCACCGATAGAACCACTAAACTACAACGCGACGCTGGAGTACTACCAACAGAGTTGTTACACATATCCTCCTCTTTACCCCTCACTTAAAGGCCAACTCCGGCGATTTTTCGAGGTCGATGGATCTCAATGTAATTCGCTGGGTACGTTCCTTTGCACGTTTCCGTCATTTATGCCAAATTACAGGCTTGCGACATGCACAGATTATTTGCAAATGAATTTTAAAGATTATCTGCAAACGCCCTCCTGGCTTCCCACAATTGTTGGCAACATTGCGTCTGTGACGTCAGTGTTGGGAAGGCGGCGGAAGTGACGCAGCTGAGGGCACCGCTAACTTCGGCGCTTCGGCCGCTACAGCGAGCGTCTGCTGTGCACAAGGCGACAGACAGCGTTGGTTTGGCCGGCGCTTCGCTGGCCGTCCCGGCTGTCACAGTTTTCATACTCCGCGCCGGCGTGACCGGCATACCTTGCCCGACTTCCGGTTCGTTCGTAACAACGTCTACGTCATACGTAGACAGTACACTCGGTTCGGTTTCGGTTTCGGTGTTGAGCTTTTCTGCTTATTTAAAATTATTCTCCAATTTGCCGAGTATTCCTGCTATCGGGCCCGTAACAGGGGCGTCTCAGGAACATAAAAGCACCATTACTTTGACATGGCCAAAAAATCGCCGGAGTTGGCCTTTAACAGAGCAGATGCTGTCGCTTTGCGGCAACTACAGACTAATTCATTTCCTTGCCTATACATCCTAAATCTCTTTCATTCAACTCGATACCTCTCCTATTACCCCTTCAGTGGATTCGTACCAACAGTGTACCACTCCACGTGGTAATGTCCTAGCCCGCGAGACATTTCTCTCATACCGAATCTCACCTCTTCCTTTCGGGAGTCTGCACTGCTCAGCTTACGATGGCAGGAACAGTAGCAGCTGGTCCAGCGGGCTCGCAGAGTCGCATGAGGTAATGCAGCCCGGAACTGAGGGCTCCGTGCAACGATGGTTTTCTCTAAATTCAGTAATAAAAAAAGTTTATTCTCTCTCTCTCTCTTCCTTAAGGCGCCCCATTCCCTAAGGCACCCCATAGATTTCAGAATCGGCGTCCAGATTTTATTCATTTTGGAGATCAGTATCGACAAGTTTCTCAAATTCTGACATGAAATGTCCTTCTGAAATGATTCCTACATGTAATATGAAGATACTTTCTTTCAAATGGCTACTTTAAATGACATTTCGGTCAGCACCCCCCCCCCCGCAGCTGGGATTCCATCCCGCGACTTGCTTTCTCAATATAATATATTTACGCAATTAATCACTTATGCAGATGTACACGCAAGTTTTGTTGTGTTAATTAACTAGATAACGGGCTGATAACGGGTAGATAACAGTACGATGCTGAAACAGCAGGGCTGTAATATAAAATCTCTAGAACAGGGCAGTTTTTTTACTGCAAATGTGTATATGACTACGCCACTTGTAACTGAGAGCAGTTGCCGACTGAATAGAATGTCACCGAACTGAATAGAAGTCACCGACTCAGTTATCATAAACGTCCTCTACATTCAAATAACACAGCGATCATGACCACGCAGACTCACTTCGAATGGCAGCTGACGAACAGGACCAATTGTTTGAAGTGACTGCGCCCCGATATTATTAAGAAATGTGAAGATATTGCAAATCTGCGAGCAGTTACCTACAGCCGACAATCACTTACGCAACAAAAAACCGTAACATATATTTGCCACAGAAATTGATCATCCCTACTACTCACCATTGCTCCACTAAAAATAAGTAGAAAATATGAATCAATAAACAACTAGAATAAGTAATATACAGGGTGTCCCAGGCATCACGCAGCACGATTTAAAAAAAAAAACAGGAACGGCTTTACGTGAAGCAAACCTACTGCAGATTTTTCCTAGCACACTGGAGTAGCCACAGCAATTTCTTTCGTTAATCAGGTTTGATTATTAGTCATAATTATATTTGCAACTCGACAAGTACTCACCTAATTGTCAAAATGTCATTGAGGCGTATGTATGCATGTTCAAATGGCATCTAGCTGCGCTACTTTCAACAGCGTGCTAATTGCGCGCTCATTTTTGCCGGTTGATCAAGAAAGACCGCGATATATGAAAAGTGACACGTGACTAGACTGTTGCGCACATCGAGAACCAGCGCCCTCAAACAGGCTCCCATGAGGTAGACAGTATCAAGGAAAAAATGCAGAAAGAAAAAAAATGCATCTCCCTATCTGCCACTCCCCGGCTTAAGAAACACACCGCTACAGTCAGACCGTAATCAGAACACCTGCCGCGTTATCAGTGAGAACAGTCGGCCCTCAGATATGGATAAATGTGGCGTGTTATCGAACAAAATGAATCCTAGCGAAATTGCACGCATATCGTTGGCGCCCGACCTGTACCCTTGCCAAAATACGAAACGCTTTCTCTTGCAACGGTCAACAGGCAAGCGGGTGTTTGCAGTAAGCTTATTTGAGGGCACCGGTTTCCTTTGCGGGTGGGAGCGTAGTCACGTGTTATTTTCATATTTCGCGGGCTTTCTTTATCAGCCGAAGAAAATGAACACGTAATTAGTACGTTGTTAAAAATTGCGCATATAGATGTCCTTTGGACATGCCTACATACGCCTCATTGACACTTTGAGAGTTAGGTTTGTACTTGTCGAGTTACAAATGTAGTTATGACTAATTAATTAAACCTCATGAACGAAAAGAATAGCAGTAGCTACTCCATTGTACTAGGAACAATATGCAGCAGGTTCGCTTCGCGTAACGCCGTTTTTCTTTTTTTAAATCGTGCTGCGTGATAGCCGGGACACCCTGTATAAGTGACTAAGGAAACAAATAGAGCAAATATCAGATGTGTAAATAAAGAAAATTATATAAAGAAGTTGCCCGGTGCGTTTGTGGTCCACACAAATTTACGTGAAATGGCTTGAAAGGAGAGTACACTAAATTCAAAAGTTGTCAATAGATGTATGAGGAAATAAATACATAAATAAAACAAATCCGTGTGCTACAGAACTTTGCTAGTGTCCCGCATTCACAAAGTGAAATGGCTCATGAATTAGTATTGAAATGCAGGTATTATGGCAGACATACAATTCCATCAGGTTGTTTATTGAAATGTAATTCAACCTTCTTCGCGCTCATATTAAATGATGGGGCCTGCAAACACGGACATAAGAAAAACGACAGGACAACACATTATCCTGTTCTCAACTTGTTCGCACCCTGTAAAGCTGAATATTTTCTAGTCGGAATTTTATTTCCAATGTTTTGCTTATAGTGCAGTTAATAAGTGTCTGAAATTAACAATGTCCTCAAAATGCTGCATCTCTATTGATTTCAGATTTTTGCTACATAGGAAACAAAATATGCGTACCCTGCTTATTATACTGCTGTACGTGGACATACAATTTGTTACATGTGAGTCTGCATTTTGCGTTGCATACATTCACGCTGCCGTACGTTAACCTTGTTACGCTGAAGAGAGCAGCTACCACCATACGTAGTAAGAAACCACATTTGCTGCGGCGCCATACCGCATTACACAATTCACATTACACAGTGTGTGTAATTCACATTGTCGTGTGGTGGTCTTCTGCTTTGCTGGATTGTGAAGAAAAATTCTGCAAACTCGCCTTCTGTGGAATCCAGAGGATATTAGGAAGACAATTTGGATTTCTGAGTCGAATGTACCATTCACTAGCACTGTAAACCTTTTTTTAATAATTTTTAGGGCAAACTACTAGCATTCTGTCTACGTACACACATATGTAAAATCTACACGTGGCAGCAAAATAAGCCGGGGCGCGCCGTCTCACGTTGAGCATCTGGTGTCGAGACATCGGAGTGTGCGTGCGCGTCTTTTAACGCTCGCAGCTTTGTGTTCTCGCTCGCTTGAAGCGGACTAACGGATTACAGGTAGCATTTTGAGTTATCAGTCGCTTTCTTTGTTCATTTCGTCAGGCGCTGACTTCGACGGCGGCACGGTGGGCGTAAAGCGCACGCTGCTCGCTTTAACTTGAATAACCTTTCGAAACGCTCTGTATGTACACTATTGTGTACACCGCTTGTTTTAGCTAGGTCTGTCGGCTAGCGGCTACGAAAGAGCAAGATACATTCAGCTTTGGATGAATTCAACCTCCTGCATAATACATTTGGCTTGATTCAACTCCATTTTGTTGTGTACTGTTGCATGTCGTCGCTTTGTTGAAGGAATTACAGTAAAAGCTCGTAATTCGAACTTACAGTTAATTCGAAGTGACGCTCTGGTTCCGGCACAATTCTGTGCATTTCTATGAGAGGAAAACTCCCGATTATTCAAACGCGTCGGTAACGACAACGGTTAATTCGAAATTGGAGCCCCTGGTTTTCATCGCTCCTCACAGAAGACGGCCCAGAGTGATCACAATGTGTTGAAAAACTAAACTACATTTACTATAGATGCAAAACAACAAAATAGCAGCATTAGGGATGGTAAAATCGACGAACGATTAATCGATTAAAGGCCGCTATTAATCGATTAATCGTAATCGATTTCCGCCTTTCGATTAATCGAATTAATCGATGAAAGCTATTCGATTAAGGCGCCCCCCACTCCCGCTGCCAACATCCCTTGGCCGGAGCGCATGACTTCGAGGCGCGCTATCCTGAGACGCAGATGCCGTGCACATCGCCTTTCTTTCACTGCTTTCACTACAGCGCGTATTTCTGCGCTCAGAACGAGCCAGGAGCTGGTGGCGGCCATGCCCCATAGAGAAGGATATGAACTTGCCCTGAACTCCAAGCACTCCCCAATGCTTCCAGCCCGGACAGGTGGCGGCTGCACCCCATCGAGGCAGAAACGAACTTGCCCGGTTCGCTCCGGCTCACAGTCAACTGCTGCTGCTGCTACTGCCTTCACCTCCTCTCCCTTAAGCTGGTTGAGCGTCGCCTGAGTATACGTGGGGCTTGCGTCACTTGCGTGTTATATTGTGTAATTATTACACATTGGTGGTTATACTGCTACCTTTGGGATGTCATAATGCCGGGCAATCGGAAGAGGAGCGCAGTGTGGTCGTTGTTCGCTGAAGATGAGAAAATGAAGACTTCAAGGTGTAATAAATGTGGCAAGCACCTCTCGAAGCCAGCAATGGACACTCTAAGATATCACCAGCTGCACGCCCACTCTATTCACGTGCCAAAGAGCCATCTCCCAAAGAAAGGTGGTAACGACGAAAGTGACTGTGTTGAAGAACCCTATCCTGACGACACCAATCCGCCTCTTCAGGTAAGTTATCAGTATCTCGCTATTTCGCCAACAGTCATATCCCGATGACGGACCCCTTGCGTGCAGAGTGCGAAAGTGGGAATTTTCGCACACTGGACACAAGAAACCCGTCGTCGACACTTTCGAAAGCGGGAATTTTGGATCGTCAGCGCGTCTGATAAAAGTATTTGGGTCCATATCAAGCAAGAACGATGCTTCTGAAAAAAAAGAGATATCGGTTTTAAAGCACCCATAAAAAATGCCGATTAATCTATTAATCGAATAAAACTTTCCATTGAAAGCAATTGATCGATTAAAGGCTAAATCGGTTAACGATTAACGATTAATCGATTAAAAATTTTAATCGACCATCCCTAAGCAACATTTCTCCGCCGATGAGAATTCGAACGTCACGCTGGAGCTCTCGGGCAAGCTGCAAGAGATGCTCATAGAGTCGCGACTGGAGAAACGCAAGTAAATGCAAATTACTGATTGCTCATAATTTTAATTGCGTTAACTCTGCCATATACGCGTGTTTTGGAGAATAAATAGCATCATATATTTCACATAAAGGCTCAGTGCTCACATGGATGCATGTTGGTGCTTGTTTCTGTTGAATCACTGACTGATCAATAATTCTGATCGCTGTTAGAGATCGATGAACTTAACTTACGAAATTACGAGCCAGAAACATGTAGGAGCTCTTACTTCGCAATAACGATTTTAGAGGTACCTTCTTTGTGTTCTGCTCGCGCGGTGTGGTGCGATGTCCGTTAATTCTAGCACCCGCCCTCTAATTCAAACTCCGCTTAAATCGAATAATTCTATAGTCCTTATCGAGTAGGAGCAAGCGAGCTTTTCTGACTATGTTACGCGAGGCGTTTTATGTTCCACTTGCTTGAAGCCACGTTAAAAGTATACTGTTCCGTTGCTCGAAATGGACATAACCGAAACTGAATTCGCACTATATTTCTACGCTTAGATTTGATTCTATTTAAGCAATAATAGAGCATGAATTACTTTAGTATAAATGAGCACTAACAGACAATATTGCCAAGGAAAGTGTAGGGGACGTTATTAATAGTAAATGTAAGGTAAATGTGAAGAAAGAAAAGTGGATAAAACGGTAACTACCGTGGGCAGGGACCGAACCAGCGACATCCGAATAACGCGTCCGATGCTCTACCAACTGAGCTACCACGGCGCCCATCCCCACGTCCACTTTGTAGGGTATATATGTAGATTTAAACGTGGGAGCGTCAGTCAGTGCCGCCAGTAGCCATGACGGCGAGTGTGGAACACTCTTTTTCAGCCTGTTGGCATCACGTAGCACGTGAACTTATTAAGAGCTTACAGCTGACCAATAATCCCTCGCGTACCACCTGAATGCATCATTGCAGTGCTCCTCGCATACCACCTGGGCATTATTGTCTGTTACTGCTCATTAATATTGTGTATAACAAAAAAAAACGAGCCCTTAAAATTAACACTTATTTCCTTCCTTCATAGCGAGGGTCTCGATCTGGCAGACTTGATGCATTCAGGTGGTATGGGAGGGATTCCCTGATGGCCTGTCACCATTCCCATCATGGATACCTTGATGTCCTGTCACCTGCAGTCATTAGACGTGCTACGGTAACAGTTCCCATGCAGTCACAAGTGGCTGAGCCTGTCCTGACCAGAAGTCCTCTTCCGGAGGGTGGAGACTGGGGGCCTTATACTACAAGGACCAATGAACTTAGTCTGCACGAAGGATGCCTCTTGTGGGGAGCCAGTGTCATCGTTCCCAAGTCCCTACAGCCCCAAGTTCTTAAGCTGTTGCACGCTGACCACCCTGGAATTGAGAAATCAGATGATTGCTAGGTCCCATGTATGGTGGCCTGGAATCGATAATGGCATGACAAACCAGGAGCGGAGCTGCCCTGTTTGCCAAGCGCACCAGATACCAATTATGCCATGGCCATTCCCTGACAAGCCCTCGTCGAGGATCCATGTTGATTTTGGAGGCACATTCATGGGACACGACTTCCTCGTGATGGTGGATGCTTGTTCCAATGGGCAGAAGTTCACCCTGTTCCACCACCGTCTGCAGAGGCCACAATTTCTGTGTTCAGGACTGTATTTTCTCAATATGGTCTGCCAGGCATCATTGTGTCAGACATTGGGCCAGCATTCACCAGCATGCAGTATGCTGACTACCTGAACAGGAATGGCATCCATCGCATGCTGGTGCCTCCTTATCACCCTGCTTCCAACGAGGCTGCATATTGGGTGGTGCAGACCATCAAAGATAAACTGAAGAAAAGCACACCGGGCGAATTCAAGACACAAGTGGCCAGAGTGCTCTTTCACTAGCGTTCAACGCCTCATCAAGTAATAGGCCGTGCGCCGTGCGAGTTGCTCATGGGGAGACGAATCAAGACATCCTTAGGTGTTATGCACCCAAGTCTTCGATCGTCTGTTCAATTGAAGCAGATAAAGCAAAAACTGCATGCGGACAAGGGTTGCCGCATTGCGCGAACAATGGACCCGCGTGCTCCAGTGTTCACCAGGAACTTCCGATGAGGCCCGTCATGGGTACCTCCTTCTGTTACCGGTCCTACGAGCTGCGCTTCATCTTAGCTTGTATTACAAGATGGAACTGTGTGGCGCAGACATGGGGACCACATTCGCCCCAACTTCGTACAGACACCACCACCTGCAAACACTGTGCCTCTAGACCAGCCAGCTGAGCAGCAAGCAACAGATCCTGTGGAGCCAGCAGGAGCTGCTGCTGAGCCACAACAGCCACAAAGGCAGTCCCACCACTAAACTGGGCTACCACAAGCGGTCATTCCATCAAGAGGAAGCCCTCTTCCACTCCGAAAAAGTGGCCGAACAAGACGCCCTGTGAACTGGTATTTTCCAGGACAAGACCTAAAGGGGGAGGAGTGTGACAGATGACACTGTTGATACTGTGTGCTGCACCAGCTGTAGCGCCGCCGGCTGCTGGCGCCACCTACTGCTGCGAGCGGAAGTGGGAGTGAGGAGAACATGGCTGGTGCGGTGTGAAAGGAATAAACAGTTCACGTTGTGTTCTCAGCGAGGTTGGGTCTCGACTCTACTTATTCCGGCTACATGTAACAAGTGTGGCAGTTGATAATGTTGATATTGTTTGCTGCGCCAGCTGTAGCGCTGCCAGCTGCTAGCGCCACCTACCGCTGTGAGCGGAAGTGGGAGTGAGGAGAACCGGGCTGCGGCAGTGTGAAAGGAATAAACATCCAGGGGTGCTATGCAGGATGGCCCGAGCTTCCCGGGCACACGAGTTTGCTCTGAGCCCGCCCTACGGCGGTCATGATTGGAAGAGAGTGCGGAGCGCGCGATAGGAGCGTTGATAAAAACGGCTACAAGAACGAGCGTGGCGTCACAAACGCAAGTGCGGCATTTGCGGCGGTTTTCTAAGAAACACCGCGTGCGAAAACGAGTCAACGCCGACACTCATGTACCATTTCAACAGTGCAGCGACGTCAGCGTGATTGTTGCCCTACCGTTTTGCCAACTGAACATCGCGCCTCCCATAGGCGTCTTCGTGGACGTTTGTCCTCTTTCGGGCGAGTTCTTTCGTTCCACCTGCAGCATGGAAATTTCCACTCTCGAAGGCAACAAGGGCGTATATGCAGCACTCTCGTGCAGGTCGTTTCGCTTCTCTCGAATATTACAGATAAATAAATACACAGGTTACTGCAACTTAAATTACACGACTGAAAATTTTTCTGCAGTAACGAATCGGTAGGAGCAATTGCATCCAAAAACAAGTAAACAGTAACGTTTCTCGCCGCAGATGCCACTAGGGGCGCTTCCTTCAAGGCTTTGAGTGGTACGTCGTGAGCGTGGTGAAATTGAATGCGAGACACCATAGCCACGTGATGATATAACCTTTAGTTCTTCGTGCGTGTCTGCATAGTCTGTGCGAATATGCTCATAGATGAATCGTGCCGCTCGCTGGCGTTGTGGCGTGAGCACTGCTCCTGGGCAAGTGCAAACGCGGTGGGCGGACCCGATCTTCGCCGCGGGCGTCTGTCAATCAAACTGATTGAGGCGCGAACTCGGGCACAAACTCGTTGATTCTGAAAAGGCCCCAGTTCAACTCGTGACTGTCATCGTGCCGGTGTGCCTGTCAAGCGGTTCAAGCGGTGGACGCTAAGCAGAGCTTCTTTGCATACGAAATAATTTGGTCAGCTTGCACTACTCGTGCAAGGCTGGAGCCATCGTAGGAGCTTGTGATCACCTAGCTTCTTTTGAGCTTTTTACGTGGCACCACTACTCATTCTGCTTCGGAGTGAAGACCACGTCAGTTCGGTGTCAGTTTTGATGGTAATAATTAGCTAGGTCTTAATTAAAATTATATAGTTCTGTCTTAATTGGTAGTGTTGTAATCAACACGTCAATAATTACTCATGTTTAATGGGCATTGTTTTATTAGTATGAAGCTAATTAGCCTAACCCTTATTAACGCGATGCTAGTTAGCATGGTTTTTAGTGAGTAAGGTCATAATTAGCTCGGTTTTAGTTAGCACACCCCCAATTAGCGTCGCGTTAATTAACATTGTCCTAATTAGCTCGGTATCAGCCCTACACGGCTCCATTAGCATAATCTTAGTAAGCTGTGGCTTAATTTGCTTGGTCTTAGCATGGCGTGGTTTAATTTGCTTGATTATAGCATGTCCTGACTTAATTAGCTAGGTATACCGCCCAGCCAATTAGCTAATCAGCCGGGCGTATGTGCTCGGGGAGCCAGCAGACGACGAGTAAGAGGGCGAAGAGGGCACGCGCCGTACCGAGCAACGCGCTAGAACGTACAGGCCGACAATAATGATTATACCCGTGACATCGGCGATTAGCTCCGGCCGCTGTGTTGTAAGGCACTCCGCCGGAGCAAATCTCAGCGGCCACGGTGCTGATTATTCTAATAGATACTTAGTGCAGACATTAAACGCTTGAAAATGAATTCAAATGGCCCACGCACACATAAAAAATATAGTTAGTAGAGCTTTCTGCCACTTTTGGTGTATGGGTGCATTTCTACACTCAGTGGAACGACAAACAAATGAAAGAGGGCGCCTCCAGTTCGAAGATACCACCCAACCTTCTCGACCGCCCTTGGCGTGACGCCGCGTTCCATCGTAACCAATGGAACGGAGCGCGCGCTGAGGAATGGATTTTACCTTCTCGTACTGGGGGGCGATCGGAGATCTGTTCGTTTCGCTTGTTCGTTCTCCTGGGGAAGAACAAGCGCGCTGATTGGCTGAAGCGGGAGATGCCACTCAAGGCCGGGGGGTGTCGCCATTTCTTTTTTTTGCTTGATCTTTTCTTTTCTGGTGACGTCATAGCGAGTCATAACGAGTAGGGTGATCGGAGACCTCTGTTCTGCGCCGTTCGTTCTGCACCAATTCTGGCGGCGCACGCGATTTGCCGAAGCCGGAAAAAACCACGTCTCTGAGGGGCGTAGCCATTTTTCTTTTTGCTTGATCTTTTATTTTTTGGTGACGTCATACCGCGTCATAACGAGCATGTCGTCTGCTACAAACGAACGGATCGCGAGGCCGTTCGCACGCGTTCTCTCGAGCGAACAAACGGCTTCGCACGGCATGATGCGGCGGTTGCGGCTGCCGCAACAGCTGATTTTCAGAAAATGGCGCTTGCGACGTGTGCTTCTCTTGCGGTTGGAGGTGCGAGATGCGTTTAAAGTCATGAGCGAGTGCGGCGTCGCTTTCGGTTCTCCAAACGAACAGTGCGAACGAAATGAACGGGCTTGCCACAGGGCTGTGGTCTTACACGCAGGGACTTCTTAGTTCAAAAGCGCTACCAGCTCTTGCCACGTGTCGTCCCGGTCCTCACTCGTGAACGACGGCCCCAGCGGGCGCGACGGCGTAGCTATCTATGGGTGCTCTTTTATAAAAGTCAGCAGAAGCTCCCTTTGACGATACAACACCTGGGAGCCAAGCCAGACATTCCGATGGGACGACATTTTGAGAGACTGCGCCAACCGCTACTTTTCTTCTTTTTTTTTCGCGTGCGCGACTTAACATAGCAATCACGTTAGAAAAACTAACACCAATAAATATCAGCACTCAAAGCTATTCCTGTTTCAGAAACTGCTTGAGCTTGAAAAGAAAAACAACATCTTTTCGTATAACAACTGTATTTATTAGAAGGCGAGGAACACTTCGTTTTGAAATATTCGGTCCCCTTGCCGAGGACAAACGATGCGCGTCTACTTCCGGAACGCTCGCCGCTCACCGCTTGACGATTGTCTCTCCTCTTCCTCTCGGCGGAAGAGAGCTGCGGACCGCCCACTTTTGTGACGTAACACCGCCAGAACGAACGCGGAACGAGCAGAGATGTCCGATCCCCCCCGCCCTTTTAGCTCGTTCAAAAGGGGGTGTCGCCAATGCTCGGAAAAATGCCGAGTTTCGCCAAACTCAGGCCATCCTGCATAGCACACCGTGTTGTGTTCTTAGTGAGCTTGGGTTACGGCTCCACTTATTCCGGCGACATGTAACAACTGGCGAAAAGGGTGGGACGAACCCACGCGGGCACAGCCTCTAACTATAACAGGCATAAATTAGCGTAATATGGAATTATTTTTGTTGCAATAGAATTTCGAATGCTTTGAAATAACGTTGCATGGATTTGACATATCTGCGGAGAGTTATCCATAGGAGGCGTCTGAAAGGGCCAGAAAGATAACATACATTGTCTCACTAACAAACCAGCGCCACACAGAGCATTACTTCCCTTACTTGAAATAGAGCGCGTAACTTAATAATTGTTGGTTGTTAACATCCCAAAACAACGATATAATTATGAGAGATGCCGCAGTGGAGGGCTTCGGAATTTTGGACCACTTGCGGTTATTGAATGTGCACCTAAACTAAGAACACGGGCCTCAAGCATTTTCGCATCCATCGGGAATGCAGCGCCGCGACCGGAAATTGATCCCGCCACCTGCGGGTCAGCAGTCGAGCACCGTAACCATTAGACCACTGTGGTGGGTAAATTAAACATGGTCTGAGGAAGACATTGACAAGCGCATGTCCTTGCATTCCTAAGTCCATGTTAAAGCCACGAGGCCGTGGTTCATGTATCATGAACCACGAGCCATTTTGAGAAATTATTTCCCCTCTTTGCACGTTTTTGGTTGAAACGTACCATGCGATACTGAAATACGATAACGGCACCTAACACGAAGAGGCGTTGCGCCGAAAGAATGCTTCAGTTTACTAACAAAAGATGTAAGCAGCCGGGCAGGACACCTTCGACATGCTACAAAATGGGCAAGTGGACGAGCAAAAAATTATGCCCGTAAATATTGGTAAGGTCATCAGATAGCCATGAAAGAACGAAAATGAAGGCAAGTGATGATGAGGACCAGCAAAAAATAGGATCAGCGAAATCTCTCATCTGTGCCCTCCCCCTCCCTTTATGCACAAATTTAGGAGTGAATGAAGTGACCGTTCACAGATATGATCGCCGGCATCCTCCTTCACGCGGAATTGTAAAGCGAGGCGACAGATTTGCCTTTAGATTGAAGGACATTCCATTCTTCTCGAATGGCGTTCTACAGGACAAAGTGCGTCTGGACAAGCCCCACTTAATGCACGCCCGCACATTTTCGATGGGGTTTGCGTCCAACGATTTGAAGGCCACAGCAACGTGCGTACGAACGTTGCTGTGACCTTTGTTCGGCGCTCGACATTTCTATACCTTTAATAACCTTGACTTTATTGTATTTCTAATGACTGCTTTAACGCTCCTTTTCTCTTATGTATGCTCCCCCTTATGTAATACCCCAACAGGGGCCTTTAAGGGTTAACAAATGATGATGATGATGATAACCATTGCTGGCCAAGAAGAAGCCCGAACACATGATGGTCGGGCTTCTCGATCACGAGTGGATTGGTGTGAGACCCGTGTTCTATTCGAACTACTGAACGTCAGCTGCTCCACTTTGTGGACAAATCTATGCTGGCGCGGTGCCCTTCTGCCTAGCTTTTCATGTTTTCTATTTTTTTATCAGCGCTTTAATGAATACGGCCACGCAAAACAGCCTGGCAGATTGGCGTGACATTCAGATTTTTATTCAGGAACATGTGCCCGCTAATAGAAAACTCGCCAGATTGAATACTTCACGCCACATTGAGTTGTCATTGAGAGCAGACAAACCGTTGTCTCACGTGGTCACTCTAAAAAAATTATGCCTCCAATCTACGCTGTGAAGGTGGTTGGAAAGCGAAGCTGTCCGACCACATTCACATATAACAATGCAGGACCTTGAGCTCAGGTTGTCAGGCATTTAATAGTAACGCCACTAATGTCTCATTCACTGTACAGCGCATCGGAGTAACGTCAAAGATTTTTTTTTTGAATTTCAGGCCTGTTGGGCCAACTAAAGACAAATTTCGCAGTAACAAAGGGTCTAAGCTGGCACACTGAGGCGCCAGCTGAATTTGAGCTTGTTTACTTTGCCCCGCCGTGGTGTTCTAGTGGGTATGGCACTGGACTACTGACCCAAAGGTCGCGGGATCGAATTCCGGCCACGGCGGCTGCATTTTCGATGGAGGCGGAGATGTCTGAGGCCCGTGTATTTAGTTTTAGGTGCACGTGAAAGAACCGCAGGTGGTAGAAATTTCCGGAGCCCTCCACTACGGCGTCTCTCATCATCATATCGTGGTTCTGGTACGGTAAACCACAGATATTAATATTATTATTATTATTATTATTATTATTATTATTATTATTATCAGACGAGACCATTCCGCACGCTACGAAGGAACGCCGCAATCGACGCTACTGTAGCGTCATTAATTGCCACGGACGTAAAGGACTGAATAACAACGTTCAGTTTTAGCGATTTCCATAGTTTTCGTACGAAGCAGAAAGGCGAGAGCGCTGGATACGGGCCGTTGCGGGCGCGTTGGGTAAGCGAAGTACCCACGTTCTCCGCAGCCGGTCGCATGAGAAAGTGTGCTAATGTGGCTCTGCTGTTGTATTGCTTAGCCCTGACGGAGAGCCTGTAACCTTGTCTATGAAGCTCAGCAGAGATCTGACCGCGGTGCATGCCAGGTAACACGGAGTGTGCAGCTAGAGGCAGACTGAAGACGCGTGATACGCACGCCGCGACATACCTGAGTTGGTCGTCACCGCACAGCATCGCACACGTACGTTCTGAAGGCTGAGAGGTGCGGCACAGAACACCTATGTGATTCCGGTTCTAACTAGCTAACACGTTCGTTTTGCCCGTGGCCTCCGCGATTGCCGTAGCTATCTCGAACGCACCGCTTTGCCTTAGGTTGTATCCCGCGAAAGTGTACAAGCACGTGTCCCCATTTGCAGTATATACAAACGTAAGACGACCATGAAGGGACCATTTGAAGATGCGTTATAAAACAGTCCAGTGCACAGGAAGCGAGAGATGAAGGAAGAATACAACTGAAAAGGTGAAAATCGCCGGGACCATTCGTCTCTGATAAAGCGAGCTTCGTACCACTGATCGTAAGATACATAGCAAAGTAAATTGACCGTCTATGTACTTCATCGCTTTGGCATTACGTATATACGCGATTTTAATGCGCTTAGGTGCTAGAGAACGGATGTCGAAGGGCTTGCCTCGAACGCGATATTGTGCGATGCTCGCTTCGACTTGCGAGGTACAGCGCGCCTGAATAACTGAAACTTCTTTTGCATTGTGCCTGCAGTTCGCTTTGGTAAGCTTCCTACTTTTCTGAAGCGTGCATTGGCGGATGAAGCTTTCCAGGTCCTTTACTATCAGGAAAACCGCACCTCGACACCAACGAAAGAGGGGGGGGGGGTTCGCCTATGCACATTTGCGTGCGGACGGCTCTCTTTGTATAACCCAGTTAGCGGCAGGGCTGCGATGAGGGTGCTGGTGGCGGTGTTTTTCGCAGCGCCGCCTGGGCAGAGTCTGACGTCTATAGCCCTAGCGGCCACCGC
>NC_051180.1:126199621-126225075 GCF_013339695.2 Rhipicephalus sanguineus | reverse complement strand
TTTTTCTCTCCCGCCACGACGCCGCAATTCATTGCGCACCCGCCGAAATGGAGCTCTCACCATTCTCTCATTTGACGCCGGCAGACAGTCCATCGGCTGCGAGCAAAGTACTCGCCAAAGATGACATCAAAGTGCCTGCAAACTCGTCAGCGGCGGTGTCAGTCTACTGCGCCAGTCTATCCGACACCGTTGCACTCCTCTCACCATATGACCGTGTTTGTACGATGAAAGGCTTGCTGGCGCCTTTCGTGACCGTTCAAGTCACTCAGGGCAGCACATCTATTTGAACGCGATAGCGTTAGAGAGCTCGTGTCGCAGAAATTTCGCCGTCGGCGTCGGCACCAGTTGGTTGTGAGCGAAAATTGTCCGTGAGCGAAAAATCGAGAAAGAAGCAAATAAAATAAAGAAAAATTACACCATCTCCCGCTAAAGGGGACCATGAGGCGATGCGAAGCCGGAGCACTTGCACGATCGCGTTTCGTTGGCGTTCGTTGGGCATGCTACCGACCTCGCGTCAGTGGAACGCGAAGAGGGACGCTACGCGCGTCGTATCTTCCATCTAGCCCGGCCGTTAATTCTCACAGGGCGAGCGGGGAACGCGGTCGACAGGCGGGCGAGAGGGGGGGCAGCGTAGGAGAGGAGGGAGAATGGGAGGGGACGCGCATGCGCTCGAGCTCATCGCGGCGTTGCGCAGGAGAGAATTTCGGCATGTCTAGCCCGCGTTTCAGTGGTAGAGTGGAAAGGGGGAGGAGAGAGGGAAAGTGGAGAGGGAAGGTGGAGAGGTGAAAGGGAGAGGGAAAGTGGAAAGGGAAAGCGGAAAGGGAAAGTGGAGAGGGGAAGGGGAGAGGGTGAGTGGAGAGGAGGTTGTGGAGAGGGTATGCGCATGCGCAGTAAGGGTGGTCACGCCGCACACCACCACCACCACCACCACCGGATTGAGCTCCGCCTTAAGATACTTCGCATCTAATAAAATTTTGGGTCCCATTGAGGATCGAACCCGGGCCGTTCGCGTGGCAAGCAGGTGTTTGTAATCAACCCCTCCCCGTACAGTGTTACGTTGGTGCAATGGAAATGTCTCGGCAGCGTGGAA
This sequence comes from Rhipicephalus sanguineus, assembly GCF_013339695.2. Lineage (NCBI taxonomy): Eukaryota > Metazoa > Arthropoda > Arachnida > Ixodida > Ixodidae > Rhipicephalus > Rhipicephalus sanguineus. The sequence continues at coordinate 126,223,985 of NC_051180.1, read as the reverse complement.
CCCCTCGAAGACGCACAAATTATGGACGAACCCGGTGGCTCGCACGGCCGCAGTTCCAGTACGCTCAGTGCTGTTTCGACATCTGGTTCATCACCCGCTTACTTATTTGGTTCTCCATAGCTGACCACTTTACGCAGGTCCAGCGTTCCCAGCTTCTGGACCTGTTGGAAGAATTTCGCCCTTTTTTCGATGTCGCTCAAACTTCTCTTGGCCGCACGTCGGCCGCTACGCATGGCATCGGCACTGGCGACCACCTGTCACTGCGGCAACGTCCATATCGCTTATCTCTCACAGAACGCCGTGTAAATACCGAGCACGTCGACGACATGCTTCGACGCGATGTCATTCGACCCTCTAACAGCCCCTGGGCGTCTCCTGTCATTCTTGTTATGAAGAAGGACGGTTGATCAGGCGACTCATCAAGATCACTCGTAAGGACGTGTATCCACTGTCGCGAATAGATGGACAGCCTGCAAGGTGCCGAATTCTTTTCATCTCTCGATTTGCACTCAGGGTACTGACAAGAACCTATGGCTGATGACGCTCGACCGAAGACCGCCTTTGTCACGCCCGACAGCCTGTACGAATTCAACGTCGTGCCGTTTGGGCTGTGTAATGCGCCCGCCGCCTTTTTTTAGCGCATGATGGATACCGTTCTGCGCAACCTGAAATGGCGCACGTGCTTGTGCTACCTCGACGACGTCAACGTGTTTGCTCCGGACTTCTCCACGCATCTTCAGCACCTACGGCATGTTTTGACGCGTTTGAGCGATACCGGTCTGCAACTGAATCTAAAGTGCCGACTTGCAGCACGGCAGCTGACAGTCCTTGGCTACGTCGAGTCCAAGGACGGAATTCTCCCCGATCCAGCCAAGCTTCGGGCCGTGACCGAGTTGCCCAAACCTACGTCCGTCAAAGAACTGCGCAGTTTCGTAGGACTGTGTTCCTACTTTCGGCGCTTCATTCAAAATTTCGCGACTATCATATCGCCACTGACGAAGCTCCTCGGTAGTAACGGGCCCCTCCATTCGTGGTCGTCAGAGTGCGATGACGCTTTGGCAAAGCTCCGTAGTTTGTTGATGTCGCCTCCCATACTACGCTACTACGACCGCACGGCCCCTACAGAGGTACACACACAGACGCTAGCGTTGTTGGCCTTGGCGCTGTCCTTGCGCAGCGCAAACCAGGGTTCCTTGAATATGTCGTGGCATATGCAAGTCGTACGCTTACTAAAGTCGAGACCAATTACACCCTCACCGAAAAGGAATGCCTGGCAATCATCTGGGCCCTTACGCAATTCCGAACTTATTTGTATGGTCGCCCATTTGATGTCATCACCGACCATCATGCACTATGCTGGTTGTCGTCATTGAAGGATACCTCAGGCCGCCTCACCCGCTGGGCACTTCGCCTACAGGACTACGATATCCGCGTGCTGTACCGCAACGGACGCCAGCATGCTGACGCCGACGCACTCTCGCACTGCCCCTTGCCTGACGACAATACTACCAGCACAGTGTCTCACAATGCCGTTTCTTCTATCGTCATTCACACCATCGCTACTGAACAGCGCAAGGATCACTGGATTGCCTCACTGATAGCCTTGCTGACTGATCCATCGGCGACTCGATCCACTCGCGCATTGCGTCGTCAAGCCAACCATTTCGACGTTCACGACGCCGTTCGCGAGGCCACTCCAAGCGATCCCTATGGCTGCCCCACTTACTTACGCCGAAGCCGTCGCCAGACATAAGGCCTTCGAAGCGAGTGCGCCGGATGCGTACGCCGGCGTCATCCCTAGGCTACTGCAGCAGCCCACCATGCAGCCATATCAGCAGCCGCCCCGTTCACCGCGTTCTGTGCCTCGGATGGGACCTACCTCGGCAAACCGATGGCGCACTTCTGACAACCGCACCATCTACTTTGCCTGCGGTTGCGCCTGTCACGTCGCCCGCTATTTCAATCGCGTGCAGCCCCCTCGAGTCGCCTCAGCCATCCACAGCCAGTCAAGCCACCCGTATTACAATTCACCGCCGCCACCGTCGAACCCAGCTCCCTACCTGCCGCTCACTGTCACCAACGCGGCCACGTCCGGTCCCACGCGACCAGGAAATCTAGTCGCCGCAGTGCACGAGGCAAGGACTGCGACGCTATCGAACTGCGAAAGCCCACAGCGAAGCCCACATAACGTGATAGACGTGTTTGTGGACGGTGTTCGCGCATCTGCCCGTATCGACACTGGAGCCGCCACGCCCGGTATTGGCGAAAAGCTTAGCCGATTACAGCAAAAAAGTGACGGCGCCACTTTCCGGGCACTGCGTACAACCAGCGTACAGCCAGCGTACAGCCCTGCGTACAGCCAGCGCCCAAAGTATTCACCTTGCAGCGGTCTACACAGCCCGCGTCTTGATTCAGGACGCTCTGTACGCCATCGAAGTGATCATAATTACTGCATGCTCTCCCGACGTCATCCTAGGATGGGATGTTCTCTCCCGCCACGACGCCGTACTTGGCACCAGCCTGAATAGTGCGCACAAGCCTGAATAGAGCTCTCACCATACACTTATTTGACACCGACAGACAGTCCATCGGCTGCGAGCAAGGTACTCGTCAAACACACTAAAGTGCCTGCAAACTCGACAATGGCGCTGTCAGTCTAGTGCGCTAGTCTCTCCGACACCGTTGTACTGATCCCGCCATCTGACCGTGTTTGCACGTGGAAATGCTTCTTTGTGGCTTTCACGACCGTGCAAGTCACTCAGGGCAGCACCTCTATTTTTGTTGTCAACCCATCCCCGTACAGTGTTTTGTTGGTGCGAGGGGAATGTCTCGGAAGCGTGCAATCCCTCAAAGACGCAAAGGTGGACGAACCCGATGACACGCAGTGCAAAGTACGCTCAGTGCTGTTTCCACGTCTGCTCCATCACCCGCTGATGCATTTGGTTCCTCCATTGCTGACAACATCATGCCGGTTCAGCGTTCCCATCTTCTGGACCTTTTGGAAGAGTGTCACTCTTCTTCAGATGTCACTCAATCTTCTCTTGGCCGCACGTCCGCTGTTACGCATCATATCGACATAGGCGCCCAAGCGCCACTGCGGCAACGTCCATATCGCGTATCTCCCACAGAACGCCGTGTAATCAATGAGCATATCGACGACATGCTTCGACGCGATGTTATTCGACCCCCTTACAGCCCCTGGGCGTCCCCTGCCGTTCTTGTTGCGAAGAAGAACGGTTCTGTGCGGTTCTGTGTGGACTACCGATGACTCAAGAAGATCACTTGTAAGGACGTGTATCCACTACCGCGAATAGACGACGCGATTGACAGCCTGCAAGGAGCAGAATCGATTTCATCTCTCGATTTGCGCTCAGGGTATTGGCAAGTACCCTGAGCGCAACCTATGGCTGTTGACGTCACCTATGGCTGATGACGTTCGACCGAAGACCGGCATTGTCACGTCCTACGGTTGTACGAATTTTACTTCATGCCGTTTGGGCTTTGTTATATGCCGGCCACCTTTGCGCCGGTACATATATTCCCTATAAAGTTGACGGGGGGATGACCGCAGCCGTAGCTCAGTGGTAGAGCACCGGACGCGTTATTCGAAGATAGCAGGTTCGGTCCTTGCCTGCGGCAAGTTATCTTTTGGTCCACTTCACTTTCTTCACATTTATATTCCAATAAATGCAAATGACATCAATGCTTTCTTTGGCATGATTCTCTGTTAGCATGTTCTCGGTTAGTTCTCATTAATGCTATGGCTTTTAATGATTCCAAATTACCACGTGGTAGATTTATTGCTGATGGGTTTAGGGACTGAAATTTGTGTATCAAATACGATTTCATGTATTTCCTCTCACGTTTTGAACGGTAATTGTTTTTGTAGAATGTAAAGTATGGCTTGACCGAGATTATCGGCTTGTTTATTGAAGTGGTTAGCTACTGCTTTTGGTAATTTATGCTTTGCGTCTGCGCGGTGGCCATTCAGTCTTACATCAATTGGTTGTCCAGTTTCGCCTATGTCTTGTTTTCTACAGGTGGTACATTTAGAGCAGTAGATCAGGTTGTTTGAGGTACACGTGAAGTTCGATGTTACCAGTGCTAGGCAGTATCGAAAATGCATGTATCTTCGATACCATCTTAGATACTTTTTGGGTATCTTGTATCTGTATCGCGATACGTCTCGCAAAACAAGTATCTGTATCTGTATTTCCGATACATTGAAGAATGTATCGTGTATCTTGAGATACAAGATACTGCGATCGCACCACCACCGTGCGAAGCAATAAACTTTGTCACCGGAATAAAACTAAAGGGAGTGACATTATTTTATCTTTCCGCAAGGGTTTTCCAGCGAGTATAGGCGATAAGCTCTGAGCGTCCCTATATATTGGTTGAGCAGAGTTATGAGGTGGCGCTCGCGTCGTCTCAACAGACAGGCGCGCGAACGTCTGCGCCCAGCCGAATTTTTGTTTAATCGTTTTTTTAGTTTTGTCAGTGCCATGACACTTGGCACTTACGCACCCTCCTGTGCCGCGTGCGGCGTCTTTCGCACCCATGTTGATGCCGCTGTAAAGTCATTATCGAAGTTCCTCTTGTGTGATGTTTCGTGTACGAAGTCTGAAGAATGCATGAATGGCGGGTTGCTTTGCCTTTCGTGGCTTTCACACTTCGGCAATATGAAGGGTCTCGTGAATGTAAGTTCGCATTACATGGAATGAGATTCACTTATATGCAAATAGGATTCTAACAGCTATAACACCAACGGTACCGATGATGGATTTATCAGAACAAGCATTCACCTACAGACGCTATCTTGGCATACGTCTGTTTTTCTTTTATTCAAAGAGTTTTTAAAATCATAATTTGATTGTTAGCAGAAGTTATTTCTTAGCTGTCCTTCTTTTCCGTCCCGTACATTACCTATGCCTCTATGTCTCTAACATAGAATACAGTAAAAGCATACAACACATGATGACAAATTTTGTAGCCCGTGAATTAAACACACACTTTGAGTACCGCTTATGGGTGAAAATAATGAGCAAATATAGCTTTTTCCTGCCGGTCTGCTTACTGCAATATGCCTTGAACTTGATGCCAATTTAAGCGGTCTTCTTTATTTTTAGTTTTAACTGTCTGCGTCATTTCTGCCGCTGTTCTTCAAGTGGAATATAAGTTGATATACCTATGTTCCACTTGAACTTACTGTTAAGTAAAGCTGATGTTGAGAACAAATATATTTATTTATTTATTTATTTTCAATACTGCTGCTCTCAGCTGAGAGCGTAGCAGGAGGGCAATACAGATAGTCAGTACAATATACGAAATGTTTACAGGATAATAAACTATGCAAACGAACGTAGAAAAAAAAGTTACAATAATATATTACAACAACAAACAGTGGTTACATAAATACATACGATCAATTTGCATACATTTATCAAATCAATCAAGTGACACTGTGTTAAGGTTGAACACCATTTGTACAATGAAGCAGTAATATCACATCCCATGAAAAGTATTTTCAGACAAAGAGAAGGGGGAATTAGCCTGTATGTTTTCCTAGCGCGCCAAGGGGAGGCAACCGACAAGTACTAATGCGGAATAGGAGTAGGCAGTATGACATCTGATTGGGACAATACTAGTTGTGTGTACCTTCAATTTTATTGGCGAATTCCGAGAACGACTTGGTGTTTGTGATAGATGGGTGTAGTTGATTCCATTCCCTAATGGCAAGTGGAAAAAATGAATGTTTAAAACTTTCATTACTATATGAATATTCTGTTAGTTCATTTGCATGCCTTTGACGCGTAAGTCGAGATTCGGTAAATCGAGATTCGCGTAAGTCGAGATATAATAATCCGAGCACGCCTGCAGTTACAGTAACGATAGTTCTGCTTAGCAAATTTGAGTTTGCGTTATAATAACGTAAAATATTAGGCGCCATCTTAAACACGTTGGCAAAGATATTCGAGAGACACTGTTATACCAAATGCTCCACTTTCTCATGAGTGTCCCAAAGAGTGGTTTTACGCCATTTTCCATAGGCACTGAATTTAATTCTAGCTATTAGGGGTTACCCGCCGCGGTGGTCCAGTGCTTATGGCGCTTGACTGCTGGCCCGAAGGTCGCGGTAGCCGGATTTCGATGGAGGGAAAATGGTAGAGGACCGTGTGCATTTATATGGGTCTTAGAACCCCAGGTGGTCAAAATTTCCGGAGCCCTCCATACAGCGTCTTTCATAATCATATCGTGGTTTTTCTACGTAAAACGCAACAATTATTAACTCTTGGGGGTGCCTTTTGTATCGTGTTTCTATACTTACTCGCTATGTTTGATACGAAACCGCTTTTCTATTTTACTTAGATATATTTGTTTTCGTTGTTTACTCTTCCCTGAATGATTTTACTGTTGCGAATCACCAGGTAATCGGATCTATAAGTGTCAATAACGTGAATAGCGGGGGTGCCCTGCAGCGCTTTGCGCAACTGTACAGTACGTCTTAAATGTTTCTGGGCTGCACACGTTCTTAGTGACGTACACCTGCCGGTGATCCGTCATTGCGAACACCGTAATATGTTTACCGGCAAGGTAGAACTCCACAGCGGTATTTGCACCATCGTGCGGAGGCTTCTTATTGAAGTTCATATGGTTATATGACAACCCGCTTGCTGGTCAGCAATGAGAGCGACGACTAGCTCCCATCAATTACCAAAACTACAAGCAAGAACCGCTATCAGAGAAATCTATAAAGAGCTGTTATGTTAAGCAGCTAAAACAACGCCAATAAGTTGTTTCAGAACGAAACGGATATACCTTGAACAAGAGGTACAATACTTTTGAGATACTAAGAGAGTTTTCATTCAAATGAAACAATTTAGGTCGCAGTTCATAAATTTTCAAGCGAACATTTATGTGCATAGGCGTGTAATGCTGCATTATATAGATATATATTAACAAATTTGAGAATGTATCGAAGTATCGATACAATTGGAATGTATCGTATCGCGATACAATTTCAAAGTATCTTTGCCCAGCCCTGGATGTTACCTTGGGAACGTAATGCGATGCTGTGCTTTCAGGAGCTGGCTCCTTTTGCTGGGGGGTTGCCTCTCGTCCCTCCTTCCGTGTACGCTATTTCGCGCAGAACGGAGCACGCGCTCAAGTACACGATTTAAGGGCGCGTGCTACGCTCTCGGCGGAGACCGCCGGGAAGAAGAAGAAGCCGAAGAAGCCAACGCAGCAGCGCGGAGGGCTCGCAATGAATCAGCAGCGTGGGCTCACCGTCAAGACATTGTGGTGAGAGCTCGCGAGGCCTAAGATAGACGCCAGCGCCGACAGCAAGCGCAAGCCACTACCAGCACCGAGGCGGCGGCAGCAGCGAGGACTCGCGATGCCGAAGCTAAACGAGCTCGTCGACAAGCGGACCCGGAGGCGGCACGGGCCCACGAGGCCGCAGCGAAGTGGGCGCAAAGATATGCGGACCCCGAGCTGAGAACACGCGAAGCAGAAGAAGCCATTATACTAAAAGGAAACGTTCCCCTGAGCTTATCTGATCCCTAAATAGGCTCTTGAACAAATATGCTGCATCTATATGTATATTTATGTATATAGTGCATCGATATGTAAATTATAAACATTGTGTGTATAACATTGTGTTATATACATTATACAATCGCACCAAAAACAACGCTCGTGTCACTTCTTTCTATGATGATGATTCGGAAGATTGCTTTTACTGGTGGTACATTCAGTGCAGTAGATCAGGCCGTTTGAGGTACACGCGAAGTTCGATGTTACCTTTGGAGCGGATTTAACCTCTGGAGATAGCTCCTTCATCATCGTTCACGTCTTTGATATTGCCGCATGGTTGTGTGCGCACCAACGGGTAGAAGAGGACAAAGAAGTTCAGACTGAGCCGCTTCTTGACCTAACCAGCCCAACGTGCAAAAAACGCAAGGTTCTCGTCATAAGTGTGGAAAGAATGGTAGAGGCGCTTGATACGACGACTCACGAATCACCCCATGCAAAAGACCCCGCCCGGTAGCCGACACAAGCCCTGTGCCCGTGAACACTCCAGTTCACAGAGCGAGCCACCGCCAACGAGGCTTACCATCGGAGGCACCGGAACAGCCTACTGACACAGTGACTATGACTTCACCTCAAGCCGCCATGGAAGTTCCTACGTCCTCTACGCCGACCTACTGCACCGTGCAGAATCCGCTGATGCCTAGTCCCTTTCACGGAGAGCTGTTTGAAGATGTGGATGACTGGCTGAGTGAGTTTGAACGTATCGCAGCGACCAATTACTGGGATGACGCCGAAAAGCTCCGAAACGTCTATTCCTGCTTAAAGGACGGCGCGCGAACATGGTTCTTGAACAGAGATGATGTCTTGACACCCTGGCGCGAGTTCCAGCATCGCATCTTGGAGACCTACAGGAGCCCCGAACGCCGCGAACATGCTGAACGTGCACTGCAAGCACGCATGATGCCAAACGAAACCGTCACGATGTACGTGGAAGACATGACATGGCTTTCAAGCGAGCGGATCCTGCAATGCCAGAAGAAAAAAAGCTGCGCTATCTTATGCGAGGTGTGATGAAGCAGCTTTTTTGCTGGTCTGGTGCGGAGTCCTCCAAGTTTCTGACTGAAGCCGCAACGATGAGAATGTACTCCATCAGCGATCTGCCCTATTCGACCGGCAAGTGAATACCGCATCGTCTCCTGAACTTCGCGCCACAGTTGGGAGCGACAGCATTGAATGGATTCGCGAAATCGTTCGCTCTGTCGTCCGCGAAGAAATGCAGAAGCTGTACGGGCCGAGACAACCAGAGGTAGGCCCCCTCGCCACTGTTATCCGGGACGAGGTCCAGCAGGTGGTGCACAACCGTCACTATCAACCGATGCCTACCAACGTGGAACCGGCTCCTGTGTCCACTGATATTCGGACAGCCGAATATCAGTGCCTTGCGCATGCCGATCTCTTCCTTGCCGCTCGCTAGCCCCGCAGCCCCGATCCAGATGATGCCGCCAGTTGCGATTCAATCAGCACACGCTGGTTTGGACATCGACGGTAGCCTTGCACCTACGCGGAAGTCTGATCTCTGGCGTACGTCGGATAGAAGACCTCTCTGCTACCATTGCGGTGAGGCCGGTCACATCTATCGCGAATGCCCGTACCGACAGCTGGGAGTGCGCGGTTTCGGCATTAATTCGCCTCGTCCCCAAGTTGGTCAGAGGCCAAGGGAAATTGAAGAATACCTCGCCCAGCAATGTGTACCCTTCGCACGACGTCGACCGCGGTCACCATCTCCGCGGGGACCCGCAGCCATTGGGCCACGTTTCGGGACGACGGCACGGGGACGCTCCTCAAGCCCTCGTCGCGAAAACTGAAGGCAGCGACCTTCGGGGGCGAGGTCGCTGGGACTCAATGTGCGGAAGACCTCCCATCGACGCTTGCGCGAAACGCCGTGGACATTAAATCCCCGTTTGAGTGCAGTGCCAGAGAAACGCCGGAATCTACATCTGAACATAGTGACCGAGTCTCGCTCGACATTCCTGTGCTGATAGACGGTCTTCAGGTCAGCGCATTGGTGGATAAGGGTGCACACTATTCAATTATTAGCAGAAAACTGGCCACTAGTCTTAAGAATGTGATGACGTGAAGGAATGGAACACGTATTCGCCCAGCTGGAGGACATGTTGTTACCCCATTGGGTCGCTGTACCGCAACATTTCTGCTTACCTGCCTCGTCCTGTGCGATTGCCCTAGTCAGCTCATCCTCGGCATGGATTTCGTTCGAGAGAACGGCGCGATTATAAATCATCGCGAGCGAACGGTGACCTTTTCGACGCAACGCGCACAGATCAAGACGCTGACAGCTGTAGTAGACCTGCGCTGCGTGTTGCTGACGAAAATGTGACCCTGCCACCACGAGCGACTGCTTTCATAGAAGTCACTTGTGAAGATTTCCGAGACGGTGACGCGGTCGCCGAGAGCAACCTATCACTTTTGCTACTTCAAGGTGTGTGCGCAGCCCGAAGTCTTGTGCGTGTTCGTGACGGACGGTCACAGATACTTGTGACAAATTTCGACTTCGAGCACCGGCATCTTTTCCGCGGCACCACCGTGGCCTATGGAGACCCTGTAGCTGACTCAGAATGGGGCATAGCGCTAACACACACGGACGAGGAAGAGACAACAGGACAGGCGCTAACTTTCAACTCTTCCTCGTCCGTGTGTGTTAGCGCTATGCCCCATTCTGAAGCATATAACCAACTAGCCCAATCATCCACGTTGACAAACCTGTAACTGACGTCACGGAGTGCTTCGCGTCCGAGGAAATGAATGATGGTGACCGGTTTCTGAACCACATCGACATCAATTCGAAGCTTTCGGACGAGAGGAAGGCCGCACTTCACAACCTTTTGAAGGAATTTCAATCTTGCTTTGCCTCTTTGTCTCGAGTCGGTCAAATGCCCCTCACGAAGCACCGAATTGTTACCGACGATCACGTTCGCCCAATCAGACAGCAACCTTACCGTGTTTCTGCTAAAGAACGCGGAGGTATACAGACACAGGTAAAGGAGATGCTCGACGATGGAGTTATTCAACCGTCCAGCAGCCCGTGGTCCTCGCCAGTTATTTTAGTGAAGAAGAAAGACGGAACGCTCCGATGCTGCATTGATTATACGAAACTCAATAGCGTCACAAAGAAACACGTTTACCTGCTTCCATGGGTCGACGACTCTCTCGACAGGTTGCGACACGCCAAGTATTTTTCATCGGTCGATTTAAGGAGCGGCTATTGGCAGATAGAGGTTGATGAGCGAGACCGAGAAAAGACAGCGTTTGTAACTCCAGATGGGCTTTATGAATTCAGAGTTCTTCCTTTCGGCCTCTGTTCTGCTCCAGCCACTTTCCAGCGGATGATGGATACCGTTATCGCTGGCTTGAAGTGGCAAAGCTGCCTTGTGTACCTCGACGATGTGGTCGTCTTGTCTGAGAGCTTCAAAGAACATCTCAAGCGCTTAATAATGGTGCTGGAAGCCATTCGTTCTGCTGAACTCATGCTAAAACCCCAGAAGTGCCATTTTGGGTATGAGGAGCTGAAATTCCTGGGACATGTCGTGAGTGCGGATGGAGTTCGGCCCGATCCAGAGAAAACTGCAGCCGTCGCCGCCTTCCCTGTTCCGTCAGACAAGAGAGCAGTGCGACGTTTCCTCGGCTTGTGTGCATGTTATCGTCGGTTCATTGCGAACTTCTCGAAGATAGCCGAACCGCTCACGCGACTCACCCGAGATGATGTGCACTTTGCCTGGACTACAGAACAAGAGGCAGTTTTCGCAGAGTTACGGCAGCGAATGCAAACAGCACCTGTTCTAGCCCATTTTGACGAGGACGCTGCTACTGAAGTACACACAGATGCCAGCAACGTCGGACTTGGCGCCGTCCTTGTACAACGACGCGGCAGCGCTAAGTGTGTCACCGCTTATGCCAGTCGTACACTCTCCCGAGCCGAGGCCAACTACTCTACTTCCGAAAAGGAATGCCTCGCAGTCGTGTGGACGACGGCAAAGTTCCGACCTTACCTCTACGGACGTCCCTTCAAAGTGGCGACTGATCACCACTCGCTGTGCTGGCTGGCCAATCTCAGATATCCGTCTGGCCGTCTCGCTCGATGGAGCTTGCGCTTGCAGGAGGTCGACATCACGATTGTGTGCAGGTCTGGGCGCAAACACGAAGATGCTGACGCGCTTTCTCGAGCACCTGTGGGGCATCCCGGTTTGGACTTAGAGGAGGCCGATGCTTTTCTCGGAGCAGTCAGTCATTCTGACTTCATGTCAAGACAGCGAGCAGATCAAGAATTGCGCCCTGTTATCGATTCTTTAGAAGGCTGAAACTCCCACGTTCCTCGACGCATTGCTCGCGGGCTGTCATCATTTTGTCTCAGAAAGGGCATCCTTTACAAGAAAAACGTGCGAGGTAGCGACAAAGCCTTTCTCCTCATTGTCCCAGCCGACATGTGTGATGACGTCCTCCTTGCGTGCCACGACGAGCCCACGCCAGGACACTTGGGCTACTCGCGGACTCTCGCCAGGGTGCGCCAGCAGTACTATTGGCCACGACTATCGGCTAGTGTACACCGCTACGCGCAAAGCTGCCATGAGTGCCAGCGTCGAAAGACGCCCCCTCTGAAAACCGCGGGCCTTCTCCACCCGATTGCACCACCGCGGACTCCATTCGACTTTTTGAGAATGCACCTTCTAGGACCCTTCCCTTTGTCGTCCACCGCAAAGAAATGGATTATAGTGGCGACCGATTACTTGACCCGTTATGCCGAGACAAAGGCGTTGCCCCGTGGCACGGCGTCTGAAGTCGCGAAGTTCTTCATGCACCACATCATCCTGCGGCATAGCGCGCCGTCATGTGTGATTACGGACAGAGGGACGTCATTTACGGCACAAATGATGGAAGACATTTTTAAACTGAGCTGCACAATCACCGAAAAACAACAGCTTACCATCCGCAAACAAAGGGACTGACAGCAAGACTTAACAAGACCATAGCAGACATGTTCTCAATGTACGTGGACATACACCACAAAACCTGGGACGAGATTTTGCCATACATCACGTCTGCGTATAATACGGCAACGCAGGGAACAACGCGATTTTCACCTTTCCGCCTCGTTTACGGACGCAACGTGCAAACCATGCTCGATGCTGTGCTTCCTTGCGATAATAGCGATGAACTTGCTCCAGACGCCTAGCAATACACCCAGTACGCCGAAGAAGCTCGTCATGTGGCTCGCGTAAACATCAGTCACAAACAAGACGCAGATGCGCGACGTTACAACCTTCGCCGTCGAAACGTCGCCTACCACCCTGGCGACCGAGTGTGAGTGTGGACGCCTGTCCGACGATCAGGCGTACCCGAAAAAGCTTCTGAGCCGCTATTTCTTACCATACAAGGTTCTCCGACGTGTCAGTGACCTCACCTACGAAGTATTTTCAGACGGCACAATGTCTTCACGTCGACAACTTCGGTCCGATACCATGCACGTCGTACGACTCAAGCCGTACTACACACAGTAGCCCTTGTGATTTCGCGCTACTTCTGTTGCCATGTGAATCCTGTGGTTGTTTTCTTTCTATTTTCCTGTTTGCACATGGCACAAGTGTCGGTGCGTCATCTTATTTTCCCTGCGGTTACTGGTACTCAGTCTCTGGTTCTCTACGTCTGCGCATGTTGTAGTCATTCTTTTTCTTTTACAAGCATCGAGTCGATGCTTTTGAAAGGGGGGACTAATGCCGCATGGTTGTGTGAGCACCAACGGGTAGAAGAGGACAAATAAGTTCGGATTGAGCCGCTTCTTGGCCTAACCAGCCCAACGCGCAGAACAACGCAAGGTTCTCGTCATAAGTGCGAAAATATGCTGTGATTTTTTTACGTTGGTAGCCGGCTGTATATATTTGCGTGCAGAGCATCTGGAGCATCCACAGGGACTAGATGCTGGTGTACTTCTTGTTGTGAGTTTTGCATGAACGAGCATGTCTTTAAAATTGGCGTTGTGTCTGTAAACGACCATAGACGCTTCGGGGAAGATTTTTTTAAGTGTCTGGTTGGTTGTTAGAATTGGTTAGTATTTTGTGACGATGTTGTTTTTGCTCGGAAGTGAGTTTGAAAATATTGTAGTGAGAAGAGGTGGTATTGCTGTTGTGGATTTAGGGTGTCGTTTAAGTGTCTCAGTGCGGTCAGGTTTTAGTGCGCCCGTGTAAGCCTTATGAAGGAACGCGTTGGGATCACTTCTGCTTGCTAGTTTTCCTTTTACTGTGGCAAGTCTGTCTACGTATTCTCGTTTTATACGCATATGTGACCTAGCTTTCTTTCCTGGCACTTGGAAATGCCCTGTTTACAATGTTCCAGGTGGTGGCTTTTGTAATGTAGGTTTTGTTGCTTGTCAAATGGTTTTTTATATAACGTTGCCTTTAATATGGCGTTCTCCAAATATATGGTTGTGTCAAGAAAGTTGATGCGCTCAGCTGAGGTCTCGGACGTGAACTTTATTGTTGAACGAAATGAGTCTAGGAGTGATGTAAACTTAGCTAGATTGTGCCTGCCATGACCCCATAATATAGGTATGTCATCAATGTACCGAAGGTATGTGTGTGGTTTGTCCGCGCAGCGAGACAGGAAGTTCATTTCCGAAATTTCCATGAATACGTTTGCATAAGTGGGTGCGAATGGGGTACCCATGTTTGTTCCTTGTATTTGAAGGTAGTAATTTTCTTCAAATTCAAAATAGTGTGGTGATAGTACTAATTCGAGTAGTGATAAATTACTTCAGTAGAATGTTGTACATTATTTTGGGATAAGATTTGCTTTATTTAAGTTAGTCCCTTGGGATCGGAATATTTGTGTATAAGGCGGTAACGTCTACTGTGGCGAGAATGGCCTTTGCTAATAATTTCTTCTATTATTCGCAGTACAAATGACAAATACGTCTTCGAAATGTCACCGAGAAAGAGGTTAAATAATTTGGAGAGGCTCTCAGTTGGGGTGTTGTTCTTTAATACTATTCGGCGACCTGGAATATTGACAGTGTATAATTCAGTGGATGATAGTTTGTGAATGTTTGGGGGGAAGTAAAACCACCTGCAGCTTTATTGTTTGGTTTCAGAAACTGAAATTGTTGCTTATATCTGTTTTATCTTCAAGGACCCTCCCGTGCAAAAGCCACGGCTGCTTCGGCTCAAGACCTCCCGGCCAAAGCAGCATAGGCCGGCTTGTTGCTTTTGGACATCATGGAAGGGCCGCGTATTTTCGCTTTGTGCAGTGGACGGGAAAGCTAGGGGCAAGACGAGGGGTGGGGGTGGGTGGATGGTTGAAGAAACAAAATACAGGGTGCGGCGCAAAAGTGAACTGTTTTCTTTTCTCATGTCATCTGGTACGGCTCCAAGCAACGCTATAACACTAAATTCGTTTAGCTTGCGCCAGGGCATTGCGTGGTTTTCGTTTTTTTAACAGCGGTACCGTTAAAGATCAGATAACCACGTTAGTCGCGAGCAAAAAATTATCATCATCATAAACCGGCAAGCACCCTCTTCGTCCTCTTCTTCATATTCTGATTTGCTCCCAGAACACAAGCGCATATTTATCTGGCGTGGGATGCCATAACTGTAATGGGCGAGAAAATGGGTGGAGAGATAGAGAGAGAAGTATAGAGAAAGAAAGAAAAGGAATGACAGAAGTTAAGCTTCGAGAAACTCCGTTAGTAGCCAACTAAAACTGTCATGACCACGTACTCAACGCGGTGTCTTCTTCATCTTCTGCTTCGTTGCCAGAACACTTGCGTCAATTAGTTCGGCGTGGGATACAATAACACTACAGACTACATAGTGAGACAAAGAAAAAGAAGAAACAATAAATAGAAACAAACTTAGAAAAAAGACAGAAAGAACAGAGAGAAGAGAAAAAGAAAGAAAAAAGACAAAGAACGCAGCTAAGATCCGCACTTCCATCAGACTTGTACCACTAGTGCGGAGTTCCCTTAATTTTTTTTATTGGATGATGCGGTGCATGGTGTTACAGATTGCTGGCGCAGCTAAAGATGCAAATGTTTTCTTTTCACAACAAGCGAATTCAAGCTCGTAAGAAGGCGTAGCGCTCTTGAGACAACACTAACCCGCCTTTGCGGCGTATCGGATATTGTGTTGCATTGTGAAGCACGACGTTGCGGGATCAAATCGCATTTCAATTAGGTCTAATTATACATACGCCTCAGGTAGTCAAAATAGTCGACAGTCCCTCACTACGGCGCGTCTTATGAACGTGTCGTGGTTCGCGAAACCGCACAATTCAATTGAATAGGACAAAGCCAAGTCTTGCCACGTGCTGCAATGATCTCCACAAGTTTGGCTGACTGTACAGTAGAAATTTTACAGGAGCAAGAGTACGCGTGACGGCGCCGAGAAGCTTTTAAATTACGGCGATTTAATTTCCTCTTGAGGGCAATTTAGAATGGTAAAGCCAAAGTGAAGAAACAACTGAAATACGACATTATTCTTAGGCACCCAGTGAGAAACAAGCAATGGTTCACATGTTACGTGAATGTACAACATCGTTAAAATTTGGAGCATTGCTGAATGCCTTGTGGAGGACTACTTTTAGTTAGAAGTCATACAAGGAAATACGATCGGAGTTGACCAGTGTGAGCTGTATGCGTCATTTTACGGAAAAAAAGTGCTGATATTTGTTTAAGCAATAGTGCAACATGCGAGCCTAAATGTTACTTATTTTGTCCTTGTTTCCAGAAGGCGACCTCAACACAGCCAGCTCCATCTCCCACGAATCGCCGTCTCATCTCTGTAGAATGCGATCTTTTGTACTTACCATACGAGATACACAGCTATACGCTACCGTGACATGTACTGAATGTCTTCGCTTTCGGTGCGATGCTCATAAATGCAGTAAATAAACCACATTTTCAGACTACTCTTCTTTCTTGCCGAAACAAAATTTAACGCGTCAGGGCGTGCTGGATCACGCGTATTGAACTGACAAACATTCCCAAACAAATGTTTTGTGCACGTGCTGAGATTTCAAGAACATTAACAGCCGAAAGCTGCCGAAAACATGTGCAGCAGCAACACAATCTGAACGAAATATGCAAGCGGGGTTCGTTTCCACTTGGGGTACACAAGATAGTCGCGCGCTCGTCTAGCGCTTAGCAGACGACAACCGGCATAACGTTTCCTCCTCGCTCATCAACGAAAGCGTAGCCATATCTGAAGCAGTGATTTTTTAGATGCGAAGTATCTTAAGGCGGAGCTCCATCCGGTGGTGATGGTGGTGGTGGTGGTGTGCGGCTTGACCACCCTTACTGCGCATGCACATACCCTCTCCACACACCACCTCTCCACTCACCCTCTCACATTCCCCTCTCAACTTTCCCTCTCCCATACCTCTCTCCACTCTCCCTCTCCCTCCCCCTCTCCACTTTACCACTCCCCTCCCACTCTCCCCTCACCCTTTCCACTCTTCCTCTGAAACGCGGGCTAGACATGACGAAATACTCTCCTGCGCAACGCCGCGATGAGCTTGAGCGCATGCGCGTCACCTCCCCTTCTCCCTCCTCTCCTACGCTGCTCCCTCTCGCCCGCCTGTCGAACGCGTTCCCCGCTCGCCCTGTGAGAATTAACGGCCAGGCTAGATCGAAGATACGACGCGCGTAGCGTCCCTCTTCGCGTTCCACGACGCGAGGTCGGTAGCATGCCCAACGAACGCCAACGGAACGCGATCGTGCAAGTGCTCCGGCTTCGCATCGCCTCATGGTCCCCTTTAGCGGGAGATGGTGTAATTTTAAGTGCGAATGCACTTTATAAGCGACCCTGAATCCGCCGTCCCATAGCAACGGCGCGAGGAGCGGAGAGGAGCGTCTGTAGCAACGGCGCAGCGACGTCACGCCCCACGTGACTGCGCGCGCTCCGCCCTCCGCTCCGTGGCTGCGCGCGCCCCGCGCATTGCCTGTGGTGATGAGGGCCGGCTGCGAGACGCCGAACGAAAGCGTGCGAAGCGAGCCGAGCACCCCGAAGCCGATCTGGCGCGGGGACGCGCGATGCGTGAGCGAGCGCGGGCCCTCGAATTCGATCGGCCGGACGCGAACTTCAAGCGAGACTTCCTGGACCGCAGCTTCGGATATAGCTGCGCGGTGTGCGATCGACTGTGGTTCGACAACAGCCCCATCTCGGGCGTGCGCAACGCCGCCAACAAGTTGAACGCGTTGGGGGTTCTTTGAAACGAGTTCGGAAGACAGATCATCATCATCAGTAAAAGTGCTTTGCACTTAAAAACGGCCAGACCTCCGTGGGTCGGCTGGCGCGTGCTCTCTCGCTGCCGTCTCCTTCGCTCGGCTCTGCAGTTTAGTCGCGCGCCCCCTCATAGCATCACCCCGTGCTTCGCACTTCCTCATACTCCCCTTCGGGGAAATGCGGGTTTTTTTTGCTGTTTTTTGTTTTGTAAATTCGGCCTACCAAACAACAGGAGACAAATTTACGTTAGTGACGCAATTCCCGCTTACCTGGAGGGTATATCAGCTTATCTAGCCCTGCTGTAGCCTTCATCTCATTGCCAAGAAAAGTTGCGCGCTACTATTGTAACGGTGCGCCCCCACCTTTACTTTGACCTACAAAGCGTGGTCGCCTGTGCTCACGCTTGTCTCGTAAGAAGGGAGATATCTACGTCTTGTGCTTTCACCGTGTCACGAGCGATAGCAGACGACGCTCGGTTTGTCTCGCGCTTTCGCGCAAAGAAAACGAAGATCAACGCCGAGCTCGCGCGTGCTCGGGCAGCTTCGCAGAAAGATCCCAAGGAAACGCCCCGAGAATTCGTAAACTGTGCTTGAACTGCTCCAGAAGTGGTCATTTTGTCACGCAGTGCCGTCTACCGGTAACTCCAGAATTTTTGAAGTGGCTGGAAGAATTTGAATCTTCCAGTCCAATACAGCGGGGAAACGGACAGCTGGTGACGCCAATACCCGCGAGCAGTCGCCAGTAATTGAGCATGTGTCGTGTGCCTCAGAAGCGGGTACTTTTTTCGTTCCTGTCACCATCAACGGACAAACACTTAAAGGCATCTTGGACTCTGGAGCTGTCAAAAGTTTGATTACGGCACCACTAGTTGACAAACTCAAACTAAGCATAAGGCCTTCGTCCCTACGTTTGGTAGGAGCTAGCGGCCATCACCTGCAAAATTTGGGTCAAGTCAGAGATGTGGTAACAGTGGATGACCAAACACTGCAGCATGACTTTGTCGTTGTTCCCCGGTTACCTCACGAAGGAGTCCTTCTAGGCGACGACTTCTTGCGGGCCTCAAGAGCCGTCATCGACTGGGGCTCGGAGAGCTTTGCTATGTCTGTTCCTCGAAGGCTACGCAAGGCCTACCTGGTCAGGGAGCAAGCACTGCCAGCTTTATCTCGGAAGTTCGTTCCCGTGACCTGGCATCGTACAACTGAAGACAAGGATCATGTAATGGTCATCACAGGGACAAAGCTCTTGCACGACCGCTATTCAGTAATTGTGGAGCCCATGGTTGCAGACGCATCAGAAAATTCAGTCAAGGTCGTGATGACGAATTGTTCATCTCAAGCCGTCGTGCTTCCACATCAGATGACAATTGGTCTCATAGAAGAAGCAAGCGGAATTGAGGATATTGAGCTCTCTGCAGAAGACTGCCAAGAGATCCTCCAAGTTTCATGCCTGCCTTCTCCTAAAGACCTTGATTCATCATCAGCTCGTACAGTCGTCGACCCGAAGCATCGGTCAATCTCCATCGGCGACGTTAGCTTTAACATCGGAACAACGTTATCTTCCAGTGAGCTGCAGGTCGTCAAGGATTTGTTGGCGCAACATTCTGCTTGCTTTGCGCAATCAAGTACGGATGTAGGCTCCTGCACAGTTGAACGACATTGCATTCCAACTGGAAACGCAAAGCCAATATCGCAACGTTCTCGTAGATTGTCACCAGCACAGCGTGATCTCGTCAAGAGTATGATCAAGGACCTCATTGATGCCAATATAGTGCGACCTTCTCGGAGTCCTTGGGCGTCACCACTGGTCCTTGTAGCAAAAAAAGACGGGACGACGCGCATGTGCGTCGATTATCGACGCCTCAACGCAGTCACTGAGGACATCGTTTACCCATTTCCAAGGATTGAAGATGCGCTACAGGCACTCACCGGAAGCAAGTACTTCTCTGTTATGGACTTGGTGTCTGGATTTTATCAGATCGCCATTAATCCAGATGGCATACAGAAGACTGCATTCGTTACGCCGTGGGGTCTTTACGAATTCCTTCGGATGCCATTTGGCCTTAAACGTGCCCCATTTACTTGTCAGCGAGCCGTGGATACAATCATTGACGGTATTAAATACGACAATGCTCTTGTCTATATGGATGACTGTGTGGTCTTCAGTCGGACATTTGAAGAACACGTTTCGCACCTTGAAAACATCTTTACAAGGTTCGAAAAAGCAGCCTTAAAGTTCAAGCCACAGAAGTGTTTCTTCTTTTGTACTGCCATCAATTATCTTGGGCACGTTGTTACAAAAGATGGTGTATCTCCTGACCCATCGAAACTGACAGCTGTTCAGATGTTCCGGCCTCCTCGAAACGTCCAGGAACTACAGTCATTCATCGGGCTTACATCGTACTTCAGGAAGTTCATCCCGAATTACAGCGTCATCGCCGCACCTCTTCGATCACTCCTAAAGAAGAATTCTACTTATTCTTGGGAAGAGGATCAGCGAGTTGCCTTCGAGACGTTAAAGCGCACTTTGTATCAGCCACCTGTCCTCAAGCTGTTCTCTGAGAAGCCGGAATTTAGTGCCCAAGTGCACACAGACGCCTCTCGGCTCGGCTTGGGAGGTTTGCTGCTGCAAGAGGATGAAGAGCGCCGCTACCGTCCTGTACTATACTTGAGTAGATCGCTCAAAGGCGCAGAGCTGAATTACTCTTCGACGGAACTGGAAGCTCTCGCAGTTAAATGGGCATTAGAAGAGCTGCGACCACACCTGATAGACCGAAAATTTCAAGTTGTCAGCGACCACCACGCGCTTTGCTGGGTTTTACGCTACAAGGAAGGAAACCAACGTCTTCTTCGTTGGTCGCTGATTTTGCAGGAGTTTGATTTTCACGTCATCTATAAGTCAGGAATCCTGCACAGCGCACCGGATTGTCTTTCCAGGAACCCTCGTATTGCTGCTGACACAGACCAAATTCTTGCAGTGTCATATCCCTCACTGCGATCCTGTGACAACATGGGTGAGGAACAGCGTCAGGACGCATTTTGCGCTAAAGTTTTGAATGTATTTAGGGGTGCGCTGGGCACAAAGAAACAGAAACGGACCCAGAAGTTCGTTTCGCACAATGAAGTGTTGTATAAAAGATACGAAGGCCCGGTCAGCAATCGATTCCTCCTCTGCCTTCCTTCCCAGCGGCAAGCTGAGGCACTTCGGGAAATGCATGAAGGCCGATACGGTGGCCACATGGGGATCAGGCGAACATTCTATGCCTTAAGGTGCAAGTATTACTGGCCGAAGCTCTATGCGGATGTCAGACGGTACGTGCGTCACTGTGACCGTTGTCAGAGGATGAAGATGTCGACATCGGTGCCTTACGGTCTACTACAGCCAATAGAAGTCCACAGCCCCTTCCACACAGTTGGGATGGACATAATAGGACCCTTCAAGACTTCAAGGGGTTAAAGTACATCATCGTAGCCATTGATTACCTCACAAAGTTCGTTGAGGCAAAACCACTGAGCAACATAGAAGCAGCAACCGTCCAGAAGTTTGTTGAGCGACGGATCATCTTGAAGCACGGATGCCCAGCCACGATTATCACAGACCGTGGCACTCAAGTGATGGCGCGGTCTACTGAAGCCTACTTCAAGCATCGGGGCATAAAACATGATGCCACCACCGCATATCACCCCGCAGCAAACGGCTTGTGTGAAAGGGCCAATAAGACAATCAAGCAGATGATTGCCTTGACTACCGCCGGGGGAGAAAAGTGGGCCGATGTTCTCCCACACGTTGTATTCTGTTACAACACGGGGTACCAAGACACGGTTCGCCAAACTCCATTCTTCTTGGTATACGGTAGGGATCCGGTGCTGCCGTTAGATGTTGTATACAGCCGTCGAGAGCTTGAGGAGCTCAAAGAAGAATCTTGCTATTTCGCGGTAGTGCGCGAACGACTGCAAAAAGCCAGGGAGCTCGCGGCCGCGCACATCCGACTGGCTCAAGATAAACAGAAGGAGCACTTCGACAAGCACCACAAGGACGTTGTGTTTGAAAGAGGGCAACTGGTGCTCCTCAAGGCTCCACCATCCGGCGTGAAATCCACAACGTCGTACACTGGTCCTCACAAGATAGTGAACAGACTTTCTCCCGTGAATTACGAGATCGAACTCGCAGACAACATGGGAAGTGACATAGTGCACGTAGAAAAACTGAGACCCTATCTGAGCCCCATTGCTCACATGGAGCAACCTCACGCTTCGGACTAGTGGGTACATGTGGGCCGTGAAGTGTAAATCGTTGGTGTTTGTGTGTACTTTTGCGTGCGTGAAAGTGGAAAGACTTTGATTGACTTTTGTAAATATTTATAAATCGGTCTGTTTAGGTTAGTTTAGTTCTGTTTCACCAATCTTCTGTTTGTGTTACGTGATGTATTACGTCGGGACGACTACTTTCAAAACCCGGGCATGTCACGAGCGATAGCAGACGACGCTCGGTTTGTGTCTCGCGCTTTCGCGCGAAGAAAACGAAGAAGATCAACGCCCAGCTCGCGCGCGCTCGGGCAGCTTCGCAGAATAAAGAAAAGGGTCTGGTAGTCCCTTCCTGGTCTCTAATGTGTTCGGTCGTCTTCCATACGCCGCCTCGGAACCCATAGATTCCGACAGCCACAGCGGCACTTCACAAACTGCAAAGTTTGCGTCGAAGCTACAGGCAGCACGAAGGTTACTTCGCTCGCTACAGCGGCTGCATTTGCGAATGGAGTGAGCTGCTAGCTAGAACAGCCGAAGTAGGGGATAGTTTGTTGTGCATAGCCGACACTTGCTGTGCGCTGCTTCAACGCATATATTTAACGACTGTGACAGTTGTTACCTGTGTATACCTGTGCGTTCTTTTCGCATGTACTTTGTGTTGGGACAGCGCGCTGCAAGTGACGAGTTGTGAAAGTGCTTAGCTTGCGCTCGTCCTATGGTTGTACTTGTCGTGCGTCCTTCGTGCTTGGTGTCGGCGCTGCGCTTTTCGAGCTCCTAGCCGTTTTTCGTATTACATTTCAATTTATTGCTATCACAGGCATTTCTTCGCCCTTGTGGCGAAACTGTCTCTTTGTGGAACTTTATTGCTCGGCGCATGTGAGTCTTCAACATGCATGCTGCTCCGTGAATGACGCCGACTGTTCTAAAATGATTGTATGTCGGACTCAAATGGTTGAATACTCGCCAGGCTGTACGCGAGCATCAGCGATAGCATGATAGAAGCATGATAGATGGGATTGGCTTCCTTTCTGTACACAGCTTCGCCCAATAAACAGATTGAATTTCAATGCTTCCAGAATTTTGCATCCTCCATTGTCGCGGCCACTTGAAAGCACAAGGAAGTTAAGTTTTGACAATACATGAAATATATCTCAAGAAAAGCATTGTATTATAAAATTGTCAGATCCCTCGCATTTTGGGAATTGGGTTTTTGCGGAGCAGTAAGCAAGTATTTCTATGCTGTATTTTATGGCTTGAGCCAAGCGTTGCGAGGTGGATCAACGTGTTTTTTAAGTGCAGTAGCTGTGTGCACATCGTGGGCTTACCAGGCACGTCGACAACACTGGCTTTTAAAGGGCAACTTAGGTGTCACGTAACGTCAGCCCTTACATTTGAGTATATACGTCAGTATATTGAAACAAAGCGCACGCTATGGTGAAATCATGTGAATATCATACGCAACTTTCGTTAATATATTCCTATGGAGTCGAGCAATGCTTCAATATAGCTTGATGTATCATAGGAATACAAATGAAAGGTTTATCAGACTACTATAAAAGCGGAGGCAACACGGCAACCACAGACTTTATTCAGATATCACGCTTGTATCGGAGGAGTAGGTATGTAGTGTTTATTGCTTTTTTGTCCAAATGGCCAGCAGCAGTAGCACAACTGACGTTTGCACTGACATTACACCTGCATAGGCTGTTTTCCAACCCAGTTGTGTGCCTGGCGTGGCTCTGTTGTGAGAATACCTGACTGCGCACGCCGAATTCTTTTGGGTTCTGACTGCTGGGAGCCCTAATTTTCTTATTCGTTGCATTCGTCGGGTTCAATGCTGGCAATGTAGGTTCTCTTATGCGTCTATCCTCGCATTTAAAGACCCAATGATTATTTCTCGTCGTTCGTGTGGTACATATAAACTGTCAATCACCTGTGGCGCAAACCGTACACCGCGGCCCGTGGTAAATGGGTACGTGTCACACGTGTCTGGAGGAAGGGTTTGACGCGCATACGACAGTTTTTCACGTAAGTCATGCAATGACTGACATTGACATTCGTCATCCTCTTGCCCTCTAGCCAAGTTTGTGTCTACACCAAGTTAATAAAGCGATCGTGAGAGCACCCAGACCTAGGCGACTAGACAGACAGACAATAGATGATAGATAGATAATAGAAATTAGATAGATCGAGTAGATCGTGGTGAATAGATAGATAGATAGAAACACTCACAGGCGCCAAAGGTCGCTAAGAAACTAAAAGTAAAAAAAGTAAATGTAATAAGCATATATTGCTCAGAATAAC
>NC_051180.1:126134338-126199521 GCF_013339695.2 Rhipicephalus sanguineus | reverse complement strand
GGACGCCTCCTTAAGTCTGCAACCATGGCTCCGGGTGAAGACACGCCTTCGCCAGCTACGTCGGCAACATCTCCGACAACAACAACCCAGTACGTCGCTTGAACGCAACCCCGTGACCCCGGCACCTTTACCGGGCAGAACAACATCGATGTGGACAAGTGGCTCAGCATGTACGAGCGCATCAGCAAGCAATATGGCTGGGATCCAACCGTTATGCTGGCAAATGTCATCTTCTACCTCGACAAAACTCCTCGCGTCTGGTTTGAGACCCACGAGCACGAAGTCACAAGCTGGGACATGTTTTAAACAACAGCTCCGTGACCTTTTCGGCAACCCATTTGGTCAACAGCTTGCTGCACGGAAAGAATTGGCCGTACGTACTCAACGTCAACCGAGCCCTACTTGACCTATATTCAAGAAGTGTTAGCCTTGTGTCAAAAGGTTGACCACAACATGTCCGAGGCTGACAAGATTTCACAGCATTTTGAAGGGTATCGCAGACGATGCGTTCAATCTGCTCGTTTTTACCAACGTCACCACCGTCGACGCCGTAATTAAGGAGTGTCGCCGCCATGAACAAGCGAAGAGTCGGCGCATTCCGCACCAGTTCCATCGTCTCCCAACACCGCTGCAACATCGTCTCGCGAAGGAACCCCGTTTTCTGCCGTCCACAACTGACGATGTGACACGCATCGTCCGACGCGATCTCGAGGCTGTGTGCCCGGCTGCTTATAAACCGACGTTGTCCGAGACACCGGCGCCGACTGTCGCCCTGATCCAGGCCGTTGTCCGCCAGGAATTCGCCAATCTGGGTCTGTGTTCCACTGTATGTGCCCATGAACAATACTGACACCTCCGTAGCCTCTGAGACAACACGCCGCCGTCAGTACCCTGTTCGTTCCAGGAACCCTTCTGAATGGCGAACAACAGATGATAAGCCGATCTGCTTCCGCTGTGGTCGTGCAGGCCACGTTGTTCGTTACTGTCGCAGTCAGTGGCCCTCTACTCCTCCTAGCCAGCATCCCGCTTACAACGGCCCCTTCAGCACAATGAATCGCCGTTATCCGAACCGCACTGAGTCTTCAGCATTCGCCGCCCCTGAGGACTATGGCCGCACCTTCCCATCGTCGCCGCCTCCAAGCCGTTCCTCTCGCTCACCGACGCGCCGCCGCTCGCCCTCGCCGTCATTTAACCGCCGCATGTCTCCGGAAAACTAGGCTGCGCAGCTTCTGGAGGTGAAGCTGCCCTGTCGACGTTAACCAAAATCCTCTGTTGCCCTTACGTCTACACCAGAACAGACTTGAAGTACATGTTGATGGCACTCCTGTTCAAGCTTTGATCGACACAGGCGCTCACGTCTCTGTCATGAGTGCGGATTTTCGTCGTCGCATGAAGAAGATTCTGACGCCACCCTTGACCAATGTGGTACAAGTCGCAGATGGCGGCACCGTTCCTGTCGTTGGGATGTGTACAGCTCAGCTTACCGTTGCCGGTTATCAGGTGGTCGTCCTGTTTACTGTCCTTGCCACATGTCCGCACGACCTCATACTTGGGCTGGATTTTCTGGCCACCAACTCTGCACTTATGGTGTGCTGCGCCTTGAACTGCCACAACTCAGTGACTCCCCGTCCCAACCTTCGTGCCGATTACATTGCAGCGACTTTATTCATCTGCCCCAGCAATCTGTTACGTGCGTCGATATGTTGTGCTGACCAGCTGTGCCAGATGGTGACTACTACGCTGCGCCTCTTCCCGACTTGCTGCTCACGCATTGTGTTGCTGTTCCCTATACGGTTCTCAGCATCACGGCTAACCGAACTTGGCTACCAGTGGTAAATTTCGGCTTCGCAAATCAAGTGCTCCCACAAGGCATTTCCGTAGCCCACCTTTGTTCGCTACTAGATTCACCGGTCGAAGCTTTCGCCTTGGATGCCGCTGTTCCTACGCAGCGGACGCCACCGACAACCAATTGTGGCAGCCGTCAAATTTTTAACATGATCGCCGCTGACCTTCCGCCTGAACACGTTGAAGCCCTCCAGCGCGTTCTCGGGTCCTACCAGGACATTTTTTATTTCGGTGACCGACCTCTAGGGCAGACGTCCGTTGTCCAGCATCGCATACACACAGGTGATTCCAACCCTGTTCACCGCCACCCCTACAGAGTGTCTGCGTCTGAGCGGAGCGTCATCCAACAGGAAGTAAATAAGATGCTAGCGAAGGACATTATAGAGCCGTCCTCCAGTCCCTGGGCGTCTCCGGTAGTGTTAGTTAAAAAGAAGGACGGATCGTGGCGCTTTTGTGTGGACTATCGCCATCTCAACAACATCACAAGGAAAGACGCCTACCCTCTACCTCGAATTGACGACGCCCTTGATTGTCTGCATGGTGCCGCATACTTCTCTTCCATCGACCTCCGTTCCGGATATTGGCAGATCGCTGTGGATCCAGTGGACCGAGAGAAGGCGGCCTTTGTAACACCCGACGGCCTTTACCAGCTCAAGGTCATGCCTTTCGGCCTATGTAATGCCCCAGCCACATTCGGACGAATGATGGATTCTCTGCTTCACGGATTCAAGTGGTCTACGTGTCTATGTTATTTAGACGACGTAATTGTGTTTTCGCCCACGTTCGAAACACCTCGAGAGACTCTCAGCAATTCTTGAAGTGTTCCATCTCGCCGGACTTCAGCTTAATTCGTCCAAGTGCCGGTTCGGCCGTCGCCGCATTACGATCCTTGGGCATATTGTTGATGCCTCCGGCGTACAGCCTGATCCGGAAAAAAATTCGAGCCGTGAAGGACTTCCCTGTGCCGAAAACCGCCAAAGATCTTCGCAGCTTTGTGGGACTCTGCTCCTACTTTCGGCGGTTTGTCAAAGACTTCGCCGAAATTGCTAGACCTCTCACGGACCTGCTCAAACAAGACACGCCCTTTAACTGGGGTCCATCGCAAGCAGCAGCTTTCTGCAAGCTCGTCCCACTGCTCACATCTTCCCCTGTTCTGGCCCACTTCGACCCTGCCGCGCCAACCGAAGTCCGCACTGACGCCAGTGGTTACGGAATCGGCGCTGTGTTGGCCCAGCGACAACGTGGAGAGAATCACGTGATAGCTTATGCTAGCAGGCTGCTGTCCACTTCGGAGCGCAATTATTCAATCACGGAGCGCGAATGCCTCGCTCTGGTATGGGCAGTTGCGAAATTTCGCCCTCATTTATACGGCCGACAGTTTACAGTGCTCACCGACCATCATGCCCTTTGTTGGCCCGCCTCTTTGAAAGATCCCACTGGTCGTCTCGCTCGCTGGGCACACCGTTTGCAGGAGTATACCTACACGGTCGTGTACAAGAGTGGAAAACTGCAACAAGATGCGGATTGCCTATCACGCTACCCTGTGGCTGACCGGCCCTCTACGAGCACTGCCTCGATCGACTGCGTATTTTCCCTCTCCCAGCTGCTTCGCCTCGGCGACGAGCAGCGTCGGGATCCGCATATCAGTCAAATAATGCAACGGCTGCGATCCTCCCCGCACGACGCCTCTGTACTCATGTTTGCCTTCAAAGATGACACCTTATATCGGCGTAATTTGTCACCCGCCAGACCCGCTCTACTACCGGTCGTACCAAAGCACCTGCGTTCCACAGTCCTCCACGAGCTTCATGACGCCCCAACCGCTGGTCACCTTGGCGTTTCTCGCACGTATGACCGTGTGCGCCGCCGCTTCTACTGGCCTGGCCTTGCACGCTCTGTGCGGCGTTATGTCAACGCCTGCGAAGTTTGTCAGCGCCGCAAGAAGCCTTCGGGACTTCCTGCTGGGTATCTTCAGCCTATCGACATCCCACCGGAGCCCTTCTTCCGAGTCGGTTTGGACCTTCTCGGTCCCTTTCCAACATCCACTTCAGGAAACAAGTGGGTTGCCGTTGCTACCGATTACGCGACCCGCTACGCAATCACGCGAAACCTTCCAAGCAGCTGCGCTACAGACGTCGCTGATTTTTTACTTCGGGATCTTATTTTAGTGCACGGTGCCCCACGACAACTGTTGACAGACCGAGGCCGTACTTTCCTTTCTCAAGTGATTGACGATATCCTGCGTTCCCGTTCCACCCAGCATAAGCTCACGACCTCTTACCATCCCCAGACAAACGGGCTGATAGAGCGCTTAAACCGGACCCTGACAGACATGCTTTCGAAATACGTGTCGACCGACCATCGTGACTGGGACCTTGCACTGCCCTACGTGACGTTCGCGTACAATTCCTCCCGGCACGACACCGCTGGATACTCACCGTTTTACCTTTTGTTTGGACGCGAACCAACGTTGCCATTGGATACCTTCCTTCCGGCTGCTGCAGAGTCGACCACGGAATATGCACGCGACGCTATTGCCCGCGCTGACCACGCCCGTCAGCTTGCCCGCAACAGATTGACGGCTTCTCAAGAAACACAGAAGCACCGTTACGACGAGCGGCATCGTGACGAACGTTTTCCAACGGGTTCCCTCGTTCTTCTCTGGTCCCCAACGCGACGTGCCGGCCTCTCTGAGAAGCTACTTTCTCGATACACGGGGCCATACCGCGTGCTTCGACATTGTATTGTATTTTCCCCGTAACAATATGTTATAACATTCTCAAGTACTGTACCTCAAGAACACCCTATGCAAATAAGCCACAAGCCATGCAAACCTCTCATACTTCGGAACGAAGAAAAGTGGCGCGAGTGCAATATCCCAGAACAGGCAACTAATATTGCAGAAAGGTCAACTGGATTAGCTCCTTGGTGCGACTTTACACGTTTTCTAGACTTCCCTTTGACACACCTCAAGAAACAACGCACCCCACACGAGCACATAAGATAAGAATTTCGCTCAGTGCAAGAAACACACAGCGCCCACAACGAGGTTTACACAGACGGTTCAAAGACACATGAATATGTGGGATGCAGCGTCGTATCAAGAACAGCGAAACAGACAGTGAGGCTCCCACTACTCGTTTTTTTTCTACAGATGATTGTTACACGCGTTGGATGGCTGTGCAAAAAGTTGTAACGGAGAAAAAAAGTGGTAATCGACACAGATTCCCCAGTACTCTCAAAGCCCGCAATTTAAGATCTGAACGAGAACCTGTCGTTGGCGGCATCCTACACGCACTTTCACACGTTAATCCGAACCACTCAATTTGTTTTCGCTGGGTCCCAAGTCACGTTGGAATTCTGGGAAATGAAAAGATGGACATCTGGGCTGCTAATGCCAAACACCAAATCGTATCAAATATAAAAGTACCTTTGAGGTACGGGCTTCAAGCTATCCGCAGAGCACTGAATGACAAATGGCAGTCAGTGGAACGCGAATTACACTAACAAATTGCAGCTCATCAAACCAGTACTACAATAATAGACAACCTGATATTATCAAGAACGTTTCATGGAGGTCTAATATCCAGGCTTCGAATAGGACGCGCACGCCTCACACACAGTTATCAACTCACAAAAGATGCACAGCGTGAAAACTGCGTAATGTACAGCGTGTAACAGAAAAAACGGTTACGCTCCGCTAAAAGTATTGCACATTCCAATTACATGCCCACATATAGAAATGCAGACAGAAAAGCTTCAACAAGCTATATAAATCGCACGTACCTTTACACCAACCATTTTAGGGGATCATGCACTTGTGCCTCTCACAAACCTCAAGAATTTTTAACACGAAATGTTTCACGCCGGGGTCCACGAAAACTTCACCGACGCATTTGCGTCATATATATGACGTTGTAAAATATACACTAAAAGACGGCAAAGAAAAAAAATCCACAGCATATCCACGGGGTGAATGATGATGAGTGGGGCGAAGCTCCGGAAGATTCATCGGTAAACCGGGAATACTCCGAGTAATTCGTCCAGTGTATGATCAAGTAAACACGTGAGAAGCACCGTGTATATATTAAATATCAAACTTTTATTGTACTGTTGGTTTACGTGGTCCCTTCATTACAACGGTCCCCCTAGCGTACGTCGCCGCACTAAATCGTTCGATTTAGTGCGGCGTGTCATTGGTTCCACCAATGACACGCGCCATATGTGAAGCTTCCGTGCATTCTGCCCAGTACATCATCAACGACGTGAGATGGGGCGCGTTTATACTAAAGGGTCGGTGAGAGTCATGGCGACTTGTAGCTCACTTTATTTTACATTTACGCTGTGAATTGTATTGTTTAGTCACGCATAGGAGGAATCTCACACAGGTACTACCTTGGAGGTCAAACTCCAGTGCCTATATATACGGGGTGGTCAGTGAACGGTTGTGCAGCGCGAGCAGTCAGGTTTTTTTCAATCAAGAAACTCGCTAGCAGGCGCTGCCTGTGTCGGCCGCGCGAGGCGAAAGATGGGGAGGGGGGGCTAGAGCACACATCTGCAACGCAGCGAGCGCCTCCGCGCCATCTGGGGATGTTTCTGAGAACTAGAGGTGGCTACGACAGCGCCACTTAGTGAACACTCCAAGAACTAGAAGTGGCTACCTACTACTACTACTATTACTACTACACACTACAGAGGATTGACAGACCCACACCCTAAGGAGCTTCGCCCCTAAAACTAGAGAAAAAAGTTCCGTCGCCGGGAATCCAACCAACCACCCACGCTCCGCATTGCGCGGCGCGAAATGACTGGGCCACGAAGCCTACGTTCTTTAGCATACTAAAGGCGACCTATATATATATATATATATATATATATACCATCTACCGCTGGTGGTGCGCAGGCCTCAGCACCACTTGTTTTCGTTCGCACAAGCAAGATTGCGCAAAGGGTGCGCATTAGAGGTCGTCGCCCGGCCCGTTGCAATGCGCTCGCGTCCCCACCTGTACTTTGCCGTACAGGGCGTGGTCACCCGTACACAAGCGCTTATCTCGTTATGGGGATGGTTTGTACGTCTTGTGCTTTCACCGCAAGTTTACGTTGAAGTTAACAGTGCACGAAGGTCACTTCGCTCGCTGCAGCGGCCGTGTTTGCTAAAGGAGCGCGCTGTTCAAATACAAAGTAACAACTGTGACAGTTGTTAGTTCGCGCTCATCACTTGTGTGTTCTTTTCGTGCGCCTTTTGGGATTGAACAACACACTGTAAATTTTGAGCTGCTTGCCGTTCTTCGTGTGACATTCCAATTTGTTGCTATCGCATTCATTGCTTCGCCATTGCTGCGAAACAATTTGCAGTAAACGCTCAACTACTTCTGTGAAGACGCGTTTCACTTTCGTGTTATACCGATTTCTATGACGGAGTGATCAGCCACGTTTTCTTAAAGGAGTACTGACATGAATTTTAAATTTTTTCGGGTTGTTGCTCTAAATGAAAGCATGGGTGTCGAGAACCCTAAAAAGGGTGTCGTGGTGCCTGGGGATGCATTGCATATAATTTTAATACCGCTTCTTTCAACCAGCATTATCGGTTTCGGTTTCGAGAGGGCAGCTTCATAGTGACGTGTCAAGTCTGCCCGTGACGTCACGGGCAGACTGCAACCCACGAAATATGCACCTGCTGTCCTTTGCTGTCAGTCGAACGTGGTTCATGATGAGTGAACTGTCGTCCAGTGCCTCCGACAGCGATTTCTGTTATTTAGGCTGCATGCGCAACCCAGACTTCGCAAACCAAGTGAGCTGACTTGAAACGTCATAGGGCTCTCCGTGCGGTGAAGCTGCCTTGCAGATGCTGGGAGATGAAAACTTTAAAGTCAAACCTAAATAGTTATACGTGTTTCCAGGATGCGGTGTTGGGAGAGCGTTAACACTACATGCCAACGAAACCAAAAACGTCCGTTTTGCTGCACTTCAAAATCGTGTCAGTACTCCTTTAAGTGAAGTCGGCTATCTTAACAGACTTTGAATAACGTAGGTCTTGCCCGCTACCTTTGACACCTCTAACACCCTGCTCTTGGCGCAGCATAGCCCAAGTCGCTTTTGCGCCAATAAACTTAACAATCACTCCAGACTGCCATACTCGTCGCGTGCTCTTCGCAGTTCAGCAGTCTGCTCCAGGCCACGTGTGACATACTCGAGACATCCTCGCTAGAGGGGAGCCCTGTAGCGCGCTAGTACGTGCCAGAAGAATCCGACCAGAACAAGACGACGGCGACGCGCCAAGCATGAGATGGCTGCCCCTGTTCTTGTTCCCATATGCCTGAACGGCTTCTGAGGAAATATTAACTTGAGGTATCACAGCACCTACGGCTGTGTGCCTGTTTCCACAGGTCTTTTACTAGCAATGGATGCGCAGATGGGCGAGTTGACGGGCTTCTTCGGCGCGTGGAAGGTAGACGGTGACGTCGAGATTTTCCTCGTCGGCGACGTAGGGTAGCATGGCGTCGAGCGTCGCTGCGGGGCTCCTTCCGTAGAACTTGGATGGCGTCATTTGCGTCGTTTCTTGCACGACGGTGTTGTTTGCGAAGGTCCCGATGGAAGGATGGCATCCCATGTCTTGTGATCGACGTTGACGTACATGGCCAGCAAGTCCGTGAGGGCCTTATTTAGAAGCTCGGTGAGGCCGTTGGTCTGTAGGTGATAGGCTGTGGTCCGGCGATAGCTTTTCTGGCTGTACCTCAAGATCACGTGAGTTAGGTCAGCAGTAAAGACCATAGCTCTGTCGGTGATGAGGATCTCTGTGTCGCCATGACGCATGACGATATTCTCAACGAAGAACATGTCTACCTCGGTGGCAGTGCCTTTCGACAGGGCCCTTGTCTCGGCGTAACGGGTGAAGTAGGCGGTAGGTGCGGCGATACATTCATTTGTGGAACTATATATCTGGAACAGCCTCAGTAAGTCCATCTGAATTTGCTGCAAGGGCCGGCGAGGTGGGTCGATGGGTTGTAGAAATTCGAGTGGTATTTTCGGCGGTATTTTCGGTCGCTGACAACCTTGGCATGTCCTTCCGTAATGGGTGACGTTGACAGTAAGGCGAGGCCAGTAGTACTTCTATCCCCGCAAGCGTGTGGGAACATTCAACGTGTCCAGCCGTCAGGTCGGCATGTAGAGCTTCCTGAACCTCTGGACGCAGTGCTGAATGTACAACGAGCAGGCCTCGAAGTTCTGAGAAGTTCGTCTTTGGTACAATGCGTTTCCGCAAGAAAAACGACGGCACTCCTCTCTTGAGTACCTTTGGAACAACGGTGGACTTGCCCTCGAGATATTCCACAAGGCCCTTGAGTTGCGGGTCGGCTCTCTGTCGTTCAGGGAAGTCGTCGGCACTTAAGGTTCCCAAGAAGCAGTCACCATCCTGGTCGTCCTACGTCGGTGGCTCAACAGGGGCAGAAGACAAGCAGTCGGCGTCAAAGTGCTTTCGTCCGGACATGTAAACGACGGTAATGTCGAATTACTGAAGTCGCGGACACCACCGTGCGAGGCCGCCTGAAGGGTCCTTCAAGTTAGCTAGGCAACAAAAGGCGTGGTGGTCGCTCACAACTTTGAAAGGGCGGCCATAAAGGTAGGCGCGAATCTTTGATGTAACCCAGATCATGGCAAGGCACTCCTTTTCTGTTGTGGAATAGTTGGCTTCTGCATTAGATATCCACCAGCTAACGTAACTGATAACCATTTCTACTCCGTCAATGCCCTGCGCAAGGACGGCTCCGAGCCCTACGCTGCTTCCATCGGTATGAATATTTGTGTCAGCTTATTCGTCGAAGTGTGCAAGTATCGGAGGAGTCTGCAGGCGTCATTTCTGTTACTGAAATGCTTCGACTTGTGCTGTCTCCCACTTGAATTTCTCGTCGGTTTTTGTGAGATAAGTTAGTGGATCTGCGATGCGTGAAATAGGCGACACGTCTGTAATAGGCGCAAAAGCCGAGAAATCGGCGTACGGCCTACTTGTCGGTGGGCGGCGGGAAGGCAGCGATGACCCATGTTTTCCGTGGGTTGAGGCGAACTTCAAACTTGCTAATCACGTAGTCCAAAAACAAGAGTTCTTCGTACGCGCAGTGGCACTTTTGTGGCTCCAGGGTGAGCCTAGAAGTTCTGATTCACTAAAGTACAGCTTCAAGGCACCGGAGGTGTTCGTAGAAGTTCGAGCAAGCCTGCCATTACTGTAACGCGTTGTAAACCCGCAGGTGCCGAGTAAAACCCAAAGGGCATGACCTTGAACTCGAAGAGGCCGTCTGGTGTTATATTCTATCGGTCTCTCTTGACGACTTCGATTTGCCAATAGCCGGTCTTGAGGTCCATCGAAGTACCTAGCGTTGTGGAGTGGATCCAGGGAGTCATATTCATGGAGAGAGTACACGTTCTTCGTGATTTTATTGCGATAGCAATTATATTGACATTCTCGACGGGTTTTTGCCGTCGCCGTCGCCGTCATTTCTTTCCGGTATAAAGTCCAAATTTAGTCCAAATATAAAAGATCCCCCCGCGCGTTGTATGTTCTACCGCGGGTAAAAAGCGCGCGAGCGGGGGTGACGAACGCGGCCGAAGTAGAGTTCAAACGACCCGGCCCACTTCCGTCGCTCGGACGGTTCATGCGATCACATCACCCCGATCGTGAGGCCTGCCATCGAAGCGCACAGTAAACACCCCGCCCGTCTTTAACGAGCCTTAAAGGACGCGAAGACGCGAGGGGGGGGGGGGATGAGTGTCGCGCAAGAAGCAACATTGAACTGTGAACCTAAGGGCGCGGTCGCGATCGCTGGCGCGCGCGCTATCTCGAAAGCCATCACAGCGGGTGGCGCGTATACCCTTCAACGTGCTGCGCTCTCAACGCTAAGTGACTATACGGAGAGCATCGCTCGATGGAGCGGCCGTATTCTCTTACACCAGCGTTTTGTAGTTACGCGAGGTGGGGTACAAAACAGTTACCTGCCAGCCTCACTTCGTGTAACATTACAATTTGTTGCTATCGCATTCATTGCTTCGCCCTTGCGGGGAAACTGTGACTTTTGTTTAGGCGATGATAATCGACGCAGAAACGCAGTGTCCCATCTTTCTTCATCACTAACACCACGGGAGATGCCCACGGACTCTCGGACAGGAGCAGAATCTCGGCCCTCTCCTTGCGGAGGACGCTTGTGAATGTGGCGAGGAACCTGGCGCGAAAAATGTCCCCCTTTGTCAGGGTTTCCTCTTGGTTCTAGAAGCACGTCCTAGCGGCGTCTTCCAAGGGGAAATAGATATGCCGTAGCTTGTCGTCGTTGCTCCAGTGGTTGAAAACGGCGACCCGGTCATGTGCTTCCAGCCAGCTTTCCAGGTCTTCAACCGATGATCCGCGCAATCTTGGCGGCTGTGTGGGCTGCCGGAGCATGATCCGTGTACGTGGCACACGGGTTGTCATCGTCCCTGCGGTCGAGGTCACGTTCTTGGTTTTCCTGGTGTTTCCGGAACGGAGCCTGTACTCGGGCACTAGTTCCGCCTGCCGCTGGTTCAGCGATCCGGGTTGTCTTTAGCGTCTTCATCATGGCTTGCGCCTTGGTCAGCGCTCCGCGGCGGCGTCCGGAATGGAGCGTGGCGCGCTAGCGCGGTCGAAAGCGCTGTGTTTCGGCCACGGTCTCGGCTTACGCGATAAGCGAGGGCGATGGTTCGGTGTGGTTTGCTTTTTCGAAGCTGTGTGACTGATCACTTCGATGATGCTCGCGCACCGCGCTTGATTTGTTGCCTGCGGACGAGGTGCTGCTGCCATCACCCCTTGCGCGAGCAGAGAGGGAGCGTAATATAAGCTCTTGTCCACCAGTCATGACTCATTATTTTGTTTTCCAATAGATGACGCCAGAACCGGACGTGTTTCCTTCAGCTGTCGGTTGATGGCGCTGTAGGCCGCCGCCGTAAAGCACAATCCATGTTCTCGCGTGTTCCCTTTCATAAAGGGCGACAGTGTACAATGTTTTTTGTGCATTACAGTCAATGACTTCTTCCTTGCCCAGTAAAGAGTGGGCGATTACATTCTAAACCAAGTTCTAAATGCTGTAACATCAGAAAACAATTCCCGGAAATTTATTTGCAGAAATTTGTAGAAATTCACGCGCACACGCGCAACACCCAGGAAACTGGAGAACAATAGGAGAAACCTTCGTCCACCAGTGGACATAAATTATGCGGATGATCGTGACGACGATGGCGATTACAGATTTTAACGCGATAGCGTTAAAAGAGTTCTTTTCGCAGAAATTCTGGTGTCGGCGGCAGCGTCGATAGTTCGGAGCAAAAAATCGGCGTCTTCCTTGAGTGCAAATTCAGTCTAATGCAAGTACATCAATAGGAAAAAAATATTCGGTCTGAGTGAGACAAACCCTGGTCTTCTGCGGAACCACGCCATTGCTAGAAGATGATTCATCACAAAGCGCAATAAGTCCGAATGTTCTGTAGTGGGGGGGGGGCAGTCTGGTTAATGCATGTAATATTACGTGGTAGAATCGTAGAAGATCGCACCAGGCATCAGAACATGTGAATTGCGCAACGAGTGGGTGGTTTAGAGCCGCCCACCTATTACAAAGTGTGAAGCTGCGCAGTTGCGCATGGCACCTTACGGACGCGTAGTGGATACTTCGCCAATTTGGAAAAGCAATAATTATGGCGCAGTGAGCACTTCGCAACTGTACTCGCAGTAGGCAATCTGGGATAGCCTTAAAGGGTGAATATTACGCGCACGAACGTTCCTTTGCTGGCGGCGCGCTTGAAGGCGATGCCCACATGACCCGATTACGCTATCGTATTCTACACTTAAATGCGAAACTCAAGCGTCCTCCAAGTAATATTTTTAGATAAATCGCATGTGAATTAAGCCCCTGTTGTCTTCTCAAACGAACTCTGGAGCGAAGTTGGTTAACATTGCCACTGTTACTTTTAACTTTAAACGACTAATTTTAAAATTGTTACATAATTTCTGAGTTATGAACTTGAGAGCTGCTCGTAAACAATTTGTCAGGTACGTCCCACAATTTTTGGTAACCCAGCTCTGTAGCAGTAGTGGAATTGTACGCAGCCTGAGATGTCACAGAATCTACATGTACTGCAAACTTTATTCCAGCATGGAAGAGTGCGAGGTCTCTTGTGACCGGATATGCATTATGGTGCAAGGCACCATGGTCTGCTTGGGAACACTGCAACACCTCAAGGATAAGTTTGGCGAAGGCTGCAGCATCCAGTTCCTGCTTCGCGACAATGCAAAGTTCACGCCGGAGAAAGTAACAGAGGCTGTCGCCAAGGTATTCCCAGGCATGACGGTCACGAACAGCACACAAGTGAGTGCTTGCATTGCTTTAATATGGCTTATCAGTAACTGGAGTGCCCATGTGTCACGAACAGCACACAAGTGAGTGCTTGCATTGCTTTAATATGGCTTATCAGTAACTGGAGTGCCCATGTGTCATGCCGTGGCGGCGACTGCACGGCGTTGCTGCAGTTCGTGAAGAAGATGATCTGCACATTGGAATAGCACGGGTGGTCTGTGGGGAAGTAGATGCTGTTCTAACGATTCGGTATACTATTCAATGTTTCCATGCAAATTTCGCCTGCTCAGAACTATATTTAGCTAACTTGCATTTGCAGTGACGGACACGATGCCGACGCTGTGAAGCCGTCCGCATGGCGCATTCACCATGGCGACTGGTCGGCAGATTCAGCCGTCTGGTCAGCCGTCTGGTCGGCAGAGTATTCAGCCTACTGGCCGGCAGACTGCCACTTAGAATGTTACTATCGTTTGGAGACGACTGCGAAGTGACCGATGACAGCGATCAGTGGTAGATTCATGGGCTTCAGTGCAGACGACACCGGCAAAGTCAGTCTACCAACCAATGCACGCATTCACATCACTAACAGTCACAGTGGCTCATTTCGTGGGGTAAACACCCTTCCCACATTCCAGTGTCTGTTTAAGAGTGCTAGGAACTTCGTGCTGAACAGAGTATGCGCAATTTCCCGCGCAGAGTTCTGGTACTCTGGCTGAACGACAGTGAACAAGCTCCTTTATCACTGTGCAGTGATGCCTCTCGTAGAGTTTATTAGGAACAGCACATATACGAAAGAAACAAGACACACGCGCTGAGACAGGTAGGCGCCTACCTGTCTCTACGTATGTGTATTGGTTCTTTATGTGCCTCGCAAACACATTATGATTATGGATGAGCAGCTCCCCGAGCAGCAACAGTTCTGGTGCGTCTCGTATAGGGGCGATGGAAAAAAGCGCGAACAGCGGGACACGTTAATGCTCCGCTGTTTGCATTTGTTTTCATCGCGCTCTTAGCTCGGTGGCAATAAAATGTCGATCGACTCGTTCTCGCATGCACCATGCATCGCTCATGTGCATTGTATTAACATCCAGGCCACACCCGCTTGAAAAGAAATGCGAAATGCGGAGCATGTAGATGCCGCACTGTTCGTGTTCCTTCCCTTGCTGGTAGTACATACATTTCTACAAGGTTAACAGAACCCCGAAATGGTTTACCGCAACAACGATATTGTCAAACGCATTGAACCCGGTGAAGTAAGTCCTAAGAATATTTGCAGAACAATTTAGGCAGTCTGGCGTCAGTTGCAATTTCTTACAAAAACTGTTACTTCTGATAGCCACAGATCGCAGCTGCCTAGCCAACAAGTTTTCAATTGGCCGCTTACCTTAGAATTGGGGTGACCGATCTATTGAATATGTCCAGTATACGACACTGAACCTGCGGTTGGCAGCGAACATCGTCTGATTGTGTTACAACGTGCCCCCGTGTCAACGTGAGCTTCGCGACAGTGTTTGTCTCAGGGTATTTCTTTATCAGACACCATAAATTGACCTAACTGCGTTGAGTGCTCCACACATAGCGATTCGTGAGTTGTAAAGCTGAACCGTAGTGTAAGTCATGTAAGACAACTGGCGAGCGGAGGGGCTTCAGCTCGTCGGTGCAGTGAGCTTCGGGCTCTCGCTATCCTATCAATGCCAGGATCCACGCGTCTGCTGCTGTAACTTCGCTCCTGAAGACATAATCACATTGCCCAAGTTTACGCTTATAGGTGGTCGTCCTCAACTACTTATTGTGCGTCCGCAGACGTGGCGTTGGCACATTGGCGTAGAGAAGAATAAAATGGTAACGGCTTTTAGTGTCGCGGCACCTAGCGGAGAAGACTTCATCCACTCAGTGATGTGCTCCGTCTCCATTGAGCGCGCTGCCATAGTTAGTGATGGCTGCGCCCTCGCTTAAGGAGGAAAGGCAGTCTTAAAGGAGCGTCACATATTTTTACCCTTAGCTGTCTCTATAAAATGTGGTAGAAGGACATATCAACTTATGGCGCGAATGAGTTAATAATGCTGTAGCCTAACGCTGACAAGATTTCAAAAAAGCCATTACAAGGCCCCTTTAAAGTGCTCGTCAAACAATATTCATGCCACACCCTTCTATAGCTTTACAATGTGTTAGGGCTAGAGTGCACACACTCCCTCCACAAATTGAAGGCATCTTGCTTCTGGGACTCACCTAACAAAAAGACCGCGGAGCGTTCACTACAGTGTAGGTCGGAACATTTTGACTGAACAAGAATAGAGCTTACACTGTATAGGCAAAACGGACATCCGTACACACAAACACAAACATGTTGGTAACACTCAACATATAAAGAACACTTTCGGTACGCACTACGCAAAGGGGAGACAGTATGCATACCCATTATGTCTTGACCTCATCATTAGCGCCGGTCGGAACACCTTTTTTTCAGCTTATGTAAGCAGCAAATATCCACAGAACACTTGTAAATATCTCGTGACCCTTAGGAAGACCTGGAGTCATTCCACGCCAGATGTCCCAGCCATTTTGCCGACCGTTTCAAATACATTTGGATAAAGTTCTGCTCATTTACTTCATTGGAAACAGTTAACTGCTAGAATATTACGCAGAAAAAAAATTCGGCAGACCCGTCGCCTTGTGGGAACCGGTTTTATGCGAAGCAGTCAGCGAGTAGTTGTCTATGCTGCATTTTTTTGGCTTTGAACAAAGCGTTACGAGGCGGGTCGACGTGTTTTTGTAAGTGTAGTGGTTGTGTGCACATCGCGGACCTACCAACTACGTTCGCCTACACTTGGCATTTAAGGGTAACTTATGGTAGACTTAACATCTGCACTAACGTTAAAGCAGAGACGTCAGTATTATCGAAACGAAGTGCACTTTACGGTGTGATTATGGGAATATCATACTTAACTTTCGTTAACGTATTCCTCCGGGGTCTGGCAACGCTTGAATATAGCTTGCTGAATCCTATTATTATCTGGAACTTAACGTCCGAAACCACGATATGATTATGAGGAAGGCGTAGTGGAGGGGCTCCGGAAACTTCTACCACCTGCAGGTCTTTAACGTGGCACCTAAATCTAAGTACACGGGCATCAAAACATTTTTCGCTACACTCGAAATGCAACCGCCGCGGCCAGGATTCGATCCCGCGACCTTCAGGTCAACAGTCCAGCGCCATAACCACTAGAACCACAGTGCCGGGGATTCCTGGATCATAGTGATACAAATGCATGCTTATTAGACGCTGTAAAAGTGGAGACAACACTGAGCACAAAATGACGTTAGCCCGACATGATGCCTGTGTCTTATGAGTTACATGTGTAATGTTTCTTTGCTATAAATTTTGTTATAAATTTGTCATAAAATTAGATAACCAGCACTACAACGACAATTGACGTTGCAGCGATATTACGGCTGCAGAAGGTCTTTTTCCAAAGCAATTTCATGACCTGGCATGGCTCTGTCGTAGGCTACCTGACAGCCACGCAGCATGCTTAGCTTCGATTCCTGCAGGGATCCTGATTTTTATTCTTTGCATTAGTCGGGTAAACGCTGCCGACGTCAGTTTTTCTTAACGCCCTCGCATTTAAATTACCAATGTACGTTCTCGCCGTTCTTGGGTAGATATAAACTGTCAAGCACATGTGGTGCATACCCGCATACCACGGCGTGTCGTATACGGGTATGTGCCGCACGTGTCTGGCGGAAAGGGTTTGACAGCGTACGTGACAGGATTTTCGCGTTATTCTTGTCATGACCAGACAGTCATACTCTTGAAACCCTCTTACCAAAACGTGCGAATTTCGGTCTACACCAAGTTAAGGAGGTGATTACGAGAGCACCCATACGTAGGCGGCTAGAAAGATAAATACGTAGACAGAAACGCTGAAAGTGTCTTTGAAAATGTTTGCGGTCCCATCGAAGCCTTTTGAATTTTTTATATTAAGCAACGACGTTTGTATAAGGTGCTCCAAGTTGCATAATATTACTGCAATTTTTCTGCCTTATACATTTCCACAAATCTTGCTAAAATGGGCAGTGTTTGCGTGCGTTTTTTCCCCTGTAATATTGCGCTATGTTGAACACCACAGTAGTACGCTTACTCCATGGAATAAATATTTTGTGTTGAAAGTATCTCCCGACCAACGAAATTTGTAAACCTTACAGGAAAAAATCCCAAGTCTGAGAAACTCTTAATATAGCTGCACATCGAGAGCCAAATTACATCATGTGGTGCGCCAAATAAAAACACGCTTCATATCTCTATCGAAAAGCCAGAAAAACAGTGCTTACTGTGTGGTAAAGTTTATCGTTACAATTTGTTTATTTTAAAGGAGTACTGACACAAAAATTTTACATCTTTCTTATTCTGTTGCAATGAGTAGCTAATGACCCACTTATTATGGCAGTAAACCTCGTTTTCTCGAGCTCGCGATGAGTAATTATTTGAGACGGTCTTATGGCACCGAGTCGCAGATTCAGTTTCAAAGAGACCCGAATGAGGTGGGATCGAGAATGGTTTTCATGTAAACAAAGCTGGCTACATGAGCAAACAGACTCGCGTTGACATGACCACAGCGTGCACAACTCTTTTCAAAGAAGGCTCCCTGGGTGCTGCTATAATCCCCTCTGCAGGGTATAGCGAGAATTTCTTTCTTAGGGGGCGGTTCAAGCATACTTTAATGTTTGCTCGTGCGTGCGTTTGTATGTGTGCGTGTATACATACGCAAGCAAAATTGAAAATTTTCGTGGGGAAATTGAACCCCCCACCCCCCCACCACTCTTGGCTACGCCTGTGCCCTTCTGGGATGTTGCAAATATACGTGACGCGCCATAGACGCACTGTAGAGTTAAGGACATCGGACTTTATACTAACGTGCAAGTGCATAACGGAAGTGCCCCTTCTTTCCGTTGAAAACATCTGTAGGAGAGAGCGATCACAAGGATAACGGCAGCCAACACAAACTCGTGATGCAGGCGGCCGTTGGTTCTCGACATTAAAACCGAGTTGGTGTCGATATCGTGTGGGTGGGCATTTCAGATGCAGTTGCGCGACACATATTACAAAATTATATTTTAATTCGTGCTACGCTATATTAGCCGTTCCTCTGTAGTAGGTGATGCGTGCGTGTCCACGAAAATATAAACCACAAGTTTCTTGCCATCTGAGTATTGTGTCAATCGGAACTTCGTTACAGGGACCCTGAAACGCTTTTGACGATTTTGTACGAACACATTGCGCCGGTAGGGCAAGTCCTAAGGATCATTTACAGACCGATTTAAGCTCTGTGCGTAAAGTGTAGTTTATAACAAGGCTTTAAAGCTGCGAATCACCACCGATCACAGCGGCTAAGCCAAATGCGTTTTCAAACCGCTCATTTCCAGTGCGTGTCGTACTGGAAGAGCGACGTCACGCAGGCGGCTGATCTGATTGGATATGTCCAGTGCACGTCACTGAACCTCCTGTGGGCAGCGAGCGTCGTCTGCCTGTGTTACAACTTGTTCCTTGTTTACGTGAGCTGAGCCACAGTGTTTATTATGAGGTGTCTTTTCTTGGACACAATGAATTGCCCTAGCCGTGTTGTGTACCACATATCTAGCAATCGGTGACATGTAAAGCTGCGACATCGTGCAATGTTTGTGAGGAATCTGGCGAGCGGAATCCCTTCAGCTCGTCGCTGCAAAGAGCGTCGCGCTCTCGCTATCCGTTCAACGCCACGATCCACGTGTCTGCGGCTGTAACTTCACTCCTGAAGACACAACCACATTGCCCAAG
Source organism: Rhipicephalus sanguineus (assembly GCF_013339695.2). Taxonomy (NCBI): domain Eukaryota; kingdom Metazoa; phylum Arthropoda; class Arachnida; order Ixodida; family Ixodidae; genus Rhipicephalus; species Rhipicephalus sanguineus. The sequence goes on along the minus strand of NC_051180.1, from coordinate 126,180,516 downwards.
TTTACGCTTATCGGTGATCATTCTCGAATTCTTTTTGTTTGTCCGCATGCTTTTACACATTGTCGCCGTACAGAGAATAAAATAAGATCGGCTGGTAGTGTGGCGGCACCTGCCGGAGCAGATATCAACCACTCCGTGAGCTTCGTCTGTTGACAGACGGCGTGCTGCCGGGAACACTGGGCCTCCGAGATAGCGCGCTACCTGTGGGCGCGCAATATCAGAGGCCATGACTGGGCCACCGTGGACTGGGGAAGCTCAAACCGTCCAGTGCGCTCATGAGAGCGCTGCGATCGCCGGCAATGCCAGCGTGTCTGTGATTTGAGGGTGCAAGGCAGTGGTAAGGAGGAGGGTATAGATATAATTGTCTGTAGCGGCTTGGTACACGGTGTGTCGCTTAATTTCTGGTGTTTATGATTTGGGGATGCTCTTGCCCAAACGCTGACAAAACTTCAAAAAACCGTTTCAGGTTCCCTTTAAGCATGAAAATAACGTTTGAAGTTCCGCATTGACGACAATGGGGTATTTTAATGGGGAGGCTACAGTATAAAGAAATGGGAGGATAGCCGTCAACATTAAACTTTAAACGTTGTTTGCTTGCTGTACACACAAATAATATTTAGTGCTAAAGCTTTTCGTGTGCAGAGGGCAATTTATTTGCTTTCAACACAAATATAACGTTGATTTTTTATTGGGGTACCACACGGTGTACATGGCGTCTCATTATGAAGCAAACTGAAGACTTTCTCTAACTTGTGATTTTTCGTCATAATATTTACGAAGTTCGGTGCTGTAGAAAAATATTTTTACGGAAAGTATTCCTTCCATAGGGGTAAGTATTCATAACGCACATGTTCAGATATTGCGCAATCTTACAGGAGCTAAAATGCGAACATCGCACATTTTGGCAAAATTTGTCGAGACGTATCAAGCAGAAAAATACAGCAGTACAACAGTAATATTGTAGAGCATCAAACATTTTAAGGTAACATATTTCGTTCATATGCAATCCAAATTTTGGTATCCGCATGAGAAAACTACTCTCAGAATGACTTTTCAGACGAATATCACTGAGTCTGCATTCTGCGATATTCCGAAAACTGTCACGAATCCAAAAAAAAATTTTTTTCTCTCCGAAATATTCCAGCGATTCAATGTTTTTAATTTAGTAAACCAGCAGGAATTTTTTTTTCGAATACATTCGAAATGGTCGCCAAAATGGCTGGCTGATTTGACGTGGAATGATCCCTGTTAATCAAGAAGAGGGGGTAGTATTTAAAGCCGTTGCCTTAAGCGAATTCTAATTATCAGCTGTAAGTCATATCATATTGCCTTCACGCAGTAGAGCCACTAATACACAATTCTGGCAGTTCTGGCTGAAGCCGTACAATAGCCAAGAACTTTTAGAAGCACTGGCTCACGCATAATTTGCGTGATGCGGACCGTAAAGCGCTGAAGCCACATTACAATCCAGCGTCCGATTCGACTTTCGGCGCCACGTTATGTGCGCTTGGAAGACTTTGTATGCTAATTAAGCAGTACAAAAGGAACAACTTCCATCACTACTTCTTAGTTTGGCACGGGCATCGTCAATAATAGCAGGTCTTCGCAAGCGACATACACGTCATAACAGCCAGCGACTTCGCTGACTGCCACCGACAAGGGGTTCCCGCCTCCCATGACAGACGCGTGCAGCGTGCGATCCGGCGCGAGCTTCTCATAGATTACCTACACGGTTAACATTTGTACCCTGATAGTGTGCACAAATATGTGCGATTAGTTTTCTCGACGGACTCGATCTGACTAGCACGCATGGAAACGAAGTTAGCTGATTCACTCAGACGGCTCATTTGGCAGTTTCCGTACCCTTCCGAAGCCGTTGCGTGTTCTCATGAAAGAAGCGCCGGGACTGCGCGGCACACGCAGCACAGTTGCAGCGAAAGTTTGAGGAGCGGCCTTTCTATAGCATGGGTCTAAGCTGTTATAGGGCGACTTCTACAACTACTGTCGCAAGGTACCCACTACACCATCAATTATCGTAATTTTGGGAAGTAGGGACAAACCCATTATGTCATTATTCATCACTCTGTGGAGAAGCAAGGTACCTGCTACACACCTCTCAGGATTTATGCGCACTTTGTTGATGCTGTGCCTTAAGAGGATGAAGTATGGATGAGCCATTTGTAATTGATGGGAAGCGTTAACTCTGTGAGACGTTATGTACATAATTGTGTACACCACTTTTTTGTATTTGTATCGACTAGGGGCTAAGAAAGAGCAATGTACATTGAGCTTTGCGTGAATTGAAACTCCTGCTTAGTAAATTTGTCTTCATTTATCTTCATTTTTCAGCGTACTGTTGCATATGATCCCTTTGCTGAAGGCACTATCATATTCGACGAGACGTTCGACGTGCTGTTTCCCGTGACCCACGTCAAAAGTATAATTTCTTTTGGCTGAACATTGGCATAACCGAAAACAAATTTGCATATATTTCTAGCCTGAGATTCCACTCTATTTATGCAGAAACAGAGCATGAATGGCTTTAGAATAAAGAAATATTGAATTACATAATAATTAGGAATGATTACCATAACACATATAAATTAACGTATTTCGGCATTGTTTTTGTTTTGCGACATTGCTTTGCAATATATTATCGGGTGCCTTGAAATAACGTTGTATCGATTTGACGCATTTACAGACATTTCTTCATCTTAAAGGGTTAAGACACGCCTTTGTTACGCAATTCACAATGTGTGATCCCTGGTTGTTCTTTCACTCTTCAATCATGCTATATTAGATCGGTTAACGTGGTTCCTTACCCGATGCGAAGCCTGTGGAGGGTCTTTTTGCGACGAAGCTCTAAGCACCGGCGTGGTTCTGTGGTGGAATACACGACCGCACACGGTCCGGGTTTGAATCCCACTCGATCCTCGATATTGTTTACTCGTGTGCGATAGCGCTTACGGACACCGGCGTCGCTATAAAAGAAGCACTGACGATTGCAGTAGTCACCGTCGTGCGCTTGACTTTGCAGCTACGAGATGGCGATGTGAGAACGGGAGTGGCACGTTTGTATTTCACCGGCAGGCAGCAAAGGCGTTTTACAGCGAAGCTTCATTGGGTGCGAGGCGTACCACTGCAAAGGCTTGAGCCACCGTCGGCGTGACGTGCTTGGCAGGATCACGTGGTCACAGCGGTCACAGCATGGTCTGCTTCGGAAACAGCGTCGCGCCCTGAAAACGAAATTTGATAGTGCCAGCTGTGCTGTAATTCTGAATAACTGGTGAAATTTTCCCGCTAAGGCTGTCCGCTTGACAACACTTCGAGGCACTGCAATATATGCAATCGCCACCTTTGCACGCACGTACGCAACGGAGCCCGGTGTCAGCCTTCACGCGTGTTCGCAGTGTAAGAACCTGCATGAAGCTTGAATTGGGAAACGTAGAACTGGTTAACATCCATCAGCTACAGCACGCGCGTGCGGCCAGCACATCCGCGACGAATATTTTCTGGATCAGCATGGGCAAGCATACGATGTTCGGTGAGTAGCAAAAACCTCGCACAGAAGCGCGCGCGTGCACGCTGGCCGAGTAATGACGCCATTTTCCCGCATATCGATCCCGAAATTAGGTTGATTCACACCCAAATTCAATTTGGCCCATCCTAATTTTTTCTTTTTTCTACGGAGAACTCGCCAAAGAATGTTGGGCATTACAACTTTGCATTGCGGTCTCTACACCTCGTTTTCACCCCGCTTTCTAACTGCTCGCTTCAATAACTTCTGTTTTTCATGCGATTACTATATTTCATGCCGGTCTTTGGCTACTACAGTCGTTTGGAGAAATAGTCGAGCGGACATTGTTATGTAATATTTATTCGCCTTCGCGTCACGCGACGCCACATGTGTCGCCTTGTAGACAGCTTTTCCTTCGAATGAAGTGATGCTATAGCTACTTAGATACTACTGACAAGATGAAATTTAAAGATGGCGCTTTCCTTTTCGCATCTTGAAAACGCGGCAAAGGTTCGCTTCGACCTCTGATTTGTTTATAGTTAATAAACAGGTCACTGACCAAAGTCAAAACAAAACGAAAGGACATTTCGGGATCCGTACGGATCCCTTGTTCACTAAAGAATTACGGCTGAGCAGCAGGTTCTTATACAGCGTTGAGCGCATGACGCGAAGGCCGGGAGTACAGGTGGTTTAGTGTGTCAGATTATCTATTGATTGGCCTCCCCTACGCCGTGTACCGAAAGCCAACCCACTCCGGTAGATAGCCTGACTACTAGTCAGGTCATCCGGTCGCCCAGAAACGCTCAGTGGTTCGTTCTTTAGTTCAACGAGCCCTTCGCACCTGTTCCGATGCAAGAAGCTTGCACGAGGAGCTCCCGACCATTGAAAATGACCTGATCAAGAATGGATGCTCCAAACATTTTATGACGAAGACAACTAACTAAATCATGCATTACCATCAGCCAAACAGTCAAGCCATGGATAATACAGCGTCAACACACAAGCGCACAGCGATTCCGTACATTCGGGGTGTAAGCGACGCTCTAGCTCGTGTGTTTACACTCGAAGGCAAAAGGGTGTTAAGAGGGTGTGATGTTCGTCCTTTCGGGGACTAGTGGAGCTGCGACAACCATTAATTCCTTCAAGGAATAAAGGCACCCGGTCTCACAGTTAGTCCCCGCATATCACATCAATGGCCTAACATTTAGTCCCCGCATTTACACCTAACCGGGCAACAGTTAGTCCCCACAGATCTTTAAATGGACTAACATTTAGTCCTCACACTTACACCTTAGCGGACAACTGTTAGTCCCCACAGTTACACCTCGCCGGACGAACGGTCGGTCCACTCCAATACTCCATTCGGATGAACTTTCACTCCCCAGTTCTAATAATCGGTTAATCCCCAGGGATGATTTTCTACAGTTACTTCCCGCAAGGCTTGATACTTTTTCCCATTTTTTTTTTTTACCGCGGTGAGCAGCAAATGGCGCGGAAAAATATTTAGTCGTGTGTGTTTTCCTGCTTTCGCAGTCAATGCGACTACGAAAGGCAAAAGTAAGGCAATGAAATGCTTTATTTTTTTTTATTACATGAGGTTTATGCTTTCTTTCAGGGAATTCACTGTCAAATATAGGTCCACCCGTGTTGTCATATCTCGTAGGGTCCTCTTTCTGAAGCTGCTCCAACTAAAGCGGTAAATGACTGGCAATGCACGCGCCACCGCACGCAGCAGTCTGCAAGTTGTGGACAACGGCTGCGTCTTGCAAAGCACAAAAAGATTGCAAACAGTCACACGCGACAGAGGGGATCAAGATGCGCGCACGCGGTAAATGCGTGTAAGGTGAAATATAAACAGGCTTAAAATACGGCATCAGACAATTTCACCGCGATATCGTACATAATCAAAAACGCATTTCGAGCAGCATAGCGCAACAGCTCAAGTGCGGCAGCCGCAGCCATCACGCCGAGGCACCACCAACGTGTCTGCGAGCTTTCTGCGAGCGGCGTCGTAAAAGCCCGTCAGCCGCCGCTGCCGCAAGCGAACCGGCGAACCTCGAGATGGGCGGCAGTAGGGCGTGCGAAAGCGAGGCCGCTGCCACCACGGCGGAGACCTGCTTGCGAGCGAGCGATGACGAAGCCGACGGCAATGGCGACCACTTTCTGCAGACTTCCGAAGCACAGCTAAAGTCGGCTAGCTAAAGCCCATGCCAGCCCATGCCGGTGCATTTCAAGCGCGCGACATACAATCAAGCTCGATTCCGGCCACCGCAATGCGTTTTGGACGAGTACCAGTGCAGCGGCGAGGCCTCTGCCCAATATCGCGAGCTCGCAGGTCATCACAACGGCGAATCCTCCGTGAGCGAGCGCCAGGGAGGCCGATGGCAATGGCGGCCAATATCCAGGCGGTCACAAAGCACAGGCGAGCTGACGCACAAGCCGGCCCTCACGGTACATTTCGGGCGCTCCTATGGAACATGATCGAGCCCGTTGCCGGCAATCCCGATGCATTTCGCGCACGCGACAGGCACGGCAGAATAATGAATGATCACTTAGCTTGTGAAAGGATCCAGCGCCGATTTCCTGCCAGAGGCAGATTGAAATAATAGATCCGATAGGCCTACTGTCTTCTCGGCCGCCATTGCCAGCCAGTGGCGACGCAGTGCCGTGACTACGCGGAGAAATACAGCACGGCATGTTGACACCAGCTCCAGACTTCATGGGTGCGGTGAAACGTAATAGCAGCGCCATACGCTATCCACGCATATGTGTACATCTAAGGCGCCGCATCATAGTTCCTACATCGTCGAACAATACTCGCCGAGCATGACACAACCGCCAGTACACCACCACGAACACAAGTGGGAAGACTGATTGAAGAGCGAGGAGGACGGTTAGTTCCCTTGCCCACGGTACTTATCTCTGCACCAGGGGCGTAGGCAGAAATTTTTTTCGGGGGGGCACCTCCTTGATCTGTAGTGGGGACGAGCAGGCAGATGTGGTCGAGTGTCATTTTCTGCTCTGTATGCTATGGCAAAAAAAAATTTCGGGGGGGGGGGGGGGGGGCGACGGGCCCGGGTGTGCCCTAACGTGGCTACGCCCCTGCTCTGCACACGGCGCGCATCTCCCGTGCCGTTGCTCTTTTGGAGACTAACGGGCTTGCACATGGGTTTGCCTCCTTGGCTCCGTTACTCCTCTTTCGGGTAATTTTGCCTTAAAGTAAAACGTGGTGCGCACATCGCGCATAGGCCCGCAAACAAGCTTAAGGGGGACTTGCTAAATGTGAAGGATCCTCTCCCTCGGCAACGTTTCCCTGGTGTGTTCTACAAGATCCCATGCGCCGACTGCGAATCACTAAATATAGGCGAAAGCGGAAATTTCTGCAGGCGTCTGAAGCAGCACAAGAAACGTCGTCCAGGGCCACACAGTGACAACTGCACTCACAGAGCATGCCGAGAAGACGGGCCACGAGATAAGCTGGGGCAACGCACGCATCATGGCCACGGAGAATATGACAACAAGGCGTCAACATCGAATCACTAATAATTCTGACAAGTAACACAATCAATAGATCATCTGGCACACTAAACCACGTGTACTCCCGGACTTTGCGTCATGCGCTCCAGGCTACAAAGAACCTGTCATTCCACTGTCAACAAGGGATCCGCGCGGATCCCGAAACCTCATTTTGTGTCGTTTTCACATTGGTCAGTGACCTGTTTTTTAACAATGCCTTTACCTCACCAGACGGTAATCCGTCAAACTATCGACTATGTTTGATTATTAGTTTTATTTCTTTGTTGTGTTTCGGACACATATGTGTGCTACATGGCTTGTGGCATGCTTACCTTGCTTACATGACTCTACTGCGCACGCGTGGTAGGCCTTTGTATTTATTTGTGTCGTTGCTTCTAATAAACTGTAGTTAGTCAGCGCTCGTGCCGTTACCTCCTTTTTCTTCATCATCATCTGTTTAATGGTGTTGGCTGTTCGAAGTTGAAATATCACCAGCTAACTCAGGTTTTCCTTCCTGTGCGCCCATAAACACCTTAGAAGCTTTACTGTGTAGTGGCCCCCTGTCAGCGAAAACGGCAGGCTAACACCTGACTATCCTTATCTACATGAAATATCGTGTTATTTATTTATAATAGCCTTTGGTTACATGCGCAAATATAAAAAATGTAGAATGCACCGGCGACCGGCTGATATTCATGGACAGGCAAAAAGGCCTGCGCTCGCTCTGCGAAAGCATGGCGGCTGTTTTTTCACCTCGTTATTGCACAGAACTCGTGAGCAAACAGTATTGATATACTCCTGTGTAATGCGTGAGAATGGAAACCTTCTGAAGATTTCATTTCAAGAAAGTGGAGCCGAATTCACATTGTAGGCTAAGCCTTGGTCAACGTTACTCAACACAAGCCTCGCATGAACATACCGTATACCGTCAATAACGGCAGAGCCCCCACAGAATGCGTCTGTGGATGCCATCTGTGGACGGAATTTCCGCATACGGCGTCGCCATATTAACATCGGAGCTGCTTAAGGCTCGCTCTTGCCCTCTCCTCGACGTCACGCTCGCAGCTGGGATCCAGATGGCATTCCCCGCAGGTTCCCCGCTCTGTCGAGAGAAGGCGCACCGCCTCACAAAGCTGAGCGCCGGCACAGTGGTGTGACTTAAAGCGAGCTAATAAGCGCGCGCCAGGTGTGAAAGGAGAATGCATGGGAGGAGGAAACTACACAATCTCCCGCTAAAGGGGACCATGAGGCGATGCGAAGCACCGTTTCGGCATGTCGAACCCGCGTTTCATCTGTAGCAGTTTCCCGCCGACGTTGCCGTTTGCGCTGGGCTGCCCTAGCCCTTAGCTCGGGGTCCGCTTGCCGACGTTTACGTTGCGCTTCGGTGCTCGAGCCTTCCGCTGCTCCACCCGCTGCTCCGCGATCTCGGCAGCCGCTAAGGTAATATCATAACTGGCGCCGACGTTCTTCAAATTTCACATGCTTTGAACTAGGTTTAACTTAGTTTTCTTCCGGGTGAGATCTCAAAGAAGTAAACGTAAGGCCCTCGTCGAGTTTAAGACAAATATAAAAAAAATCGGACGCTACACCGTGCTGTGAGATACTTCAGATTTTGTAAAGGGTTCTCACCTATAACTTGTGGCAACCTACGAATAATTATAAACTTTTCTCACGAGCAGTGTTGTCTTAGTCCTAGAGAATTTCCATAGATGGTGCATCCTTTCGCCAGTGCTTATTTCCGTGACGTCGGACACTTCTGCAGTTTCTCTATACTGAAATTCCTTAGTATAGCTGATTTTAGAAAGAAAATGTGATCGTCCTGTAAAACTGAACTGAGAATTCTGAAAAGACTACCTAGCCAAATGAAATATTTTAGGGAGGAGCAACGAACTCTTCATTCCCGATATGCGCGGTGTATACATCAGCATAGAGAAAATAATTAAGCTTCGAACGAAACCAGCTAGCACAACTGTCTTGTAGAGATGATTGGCAGACACGCCGTGGTTCTGTGCGTGGAGCTTACAGTCGTTCTTAGGTTGTACCCGATAATCGGTAGTTCAGCTTCCGCACCTTAACCACTGTAGGACCGCCGTCAATACCGGACGCACGGTTCCTTTCTTGTTTACTTGGTGCGGCCGACTTGGGCGGCCACGCCGGTGGGGGTGCTTCGAGGTGCCTGTGCATCGCCCCGAAGAGCACTTAGACTCCGCAGATGGGTGAGCCCATCGGATTCCTTGTCGCGGCCGGGACAAAGGTGCCCAGCCCCACTCACGGGCGGCGGCAGGAAAGGTTTGGAAACGCTGTTGTAATGACCTCCCTGTTCGCTCAGCAATGCCTTTCCGCGGCGTATGAATGGGCCGCCGCTGGGCCCACCGTTTCCCGTTCGCGCGCTTCGCGGGCGCCATCCATGGAGGTAGCGGACCAGGCGGCCTGCTTTTTGGTGCATCGCGCGGTCGCCGGAGGCGTTCGTCATGTGTGGCGTACTTCAAGTGTCTCTAACGGCAGACAAGCTCTTGACGCTCGAATGCGGGAACAACGAGGAGCGGGCCCCCGTCGTGGGGCGTCGAGCGCTCGGTCGGCACCTTTGTCAATTGCTTGCACGCTGGCCCCTCTTCGGCGTGGCATCCATTTCCGCACTTTATGGAACAGCGCTCACGAGACGACGACGAAGTAAAAGAAGGCACAGGACGTCGTCGTCTCGTGAGCGCTGTTCCACAAAGATGAACGCATACCAACTCGCTCAAGCTTCCATTCTTCCGCACTTTGCTTACAGTCTGGTTCGGCAGACTAGCTGGAGCGGGAGCTGAGGAAATGAGCTTATGAGTGGTGCCACGTGCGACGTTGTGCGCGGAGGGGGGAGAAGCTAAGTGGCCCGAGGGTGGTCCAAGTGGAGTGTCTCTTCGGCAAATGTATTTGACATACCACCAGGGTCGTTTTTCTCAGGCCCGTCTTTCTTTTCTTTGCTCGTCACCGCACGCGTGCACTTAGCTCTAGACACGTGTAGCGTCAGCTGAGCCTGCCCTGGCCGCAACAACTCTAGCTTACTTTGTTTTTATTTGCCTCTCGTTTGTGTGTTGCTTGGGGCGAGGTAATGAGCCCGCATAGATGTAAGGAGGCGGTGACCTTGTCGCGAGTTTGTTGATTTGCTGCATGCACCGCCCAATTACAGTGCAAACAGGCGGCTATTCGCCGGCAGTAATGTAAAGGCGGAGCATCGGGTAATAAAAAGCGGCCCCGGTGTTCCGTCTGGCGTTCTGAACCGGGCTTAAGGTGCTCGGCACCGTCGGCTCTGCCGAATCTCGTAGGGTGGCCCTACAGACGGTTCATTTCCAGTACTTGTTTTTCTTTATTTCTTTGTAACATTTATACTTGTAACTCTTCTGTAAGTCTGTAAATATAAGTTGTCTTGATTTTTCCTCTAAACTTCTCCAGCGTATCTCATTCTTCAAGCGACCAGCGAATCCAACGTTAATTCCTCCCACTTCGTTTATATCACCTCGGGTGGTGCGTCTCGGGCGCCGAGTGTGGAGCGTTGTTTTTTTACCTTCAAACTTAATTTCACCTCCCACTTCGTTTATATCACCTCGGGCGGTGCGTCTCGGGCGCCGAGTGTGGAGTGTGGTTTCTCGTCTTCAAAAGAACCTGAACATTATTACCACATTGCTCATCTTTACAGAAAGTCGCATATAGCGGCATTACACGTGAGAGTCCCGAAAGGGTTACTAACGCTTTCAGTAACTATATTGCGAATTTTTTAGTCAAGAACATCACACTGTAACTTCAAACTTCACACTGCAACCTACATCGCTCTAGTCATTCTTTTTTTTCCCGTGAGCCCTTAGGACGTTTCTACAGCAATCAGTCATATTAAAGAGACCAGTCCTGAAACAGAAGGCATTTAAACCCGCCACCTAAAACTTGTAGTCGATGTCATTTGCAAATCACTTTCTGTAATAATAAACCTTGCGTTCAAGGATGGCATTTTTCCTGCGTCTCCAATAATAACTAAAGTTCTTCCTTTCATTCGAAAGGGTGATAAATGGTCTGTTTCCAACTATCATCCCGTCTCTAATCTTCTTCCCTTAGGAAAGTCATCGAAAAAATATTTGTACTTAAACTAAACAAATACCTCCATACATTTAATGTGGTCAACACTCTCCGTTTTGAATTTCGCGCTCGAAGATCAACTAACCTAGTCCTCCTTTCTCTATCTGGCTACATCAAACTCTCTATTGATTCAGCACGCGTACAGGTGGACCGTCTTTTCGGACTCCGCAGAATTGGCACTATTCTTTAAACTGGAAGCGCGTGGTATTTGAGGTACATGCCTCAAGTTTTTGTGCACTTGACTGCTGAACGGAAAGCGCACAGCATACATATTAGGCTCTTTCTCCTCTACATGGACGATTACCCAAGGGGTTCATCAATGATCATTGCTTCTTCGATTACTTTTAGATGCGAAGCATCTTATGGCGGAGTTCAATCCGGTGGTGGTGGTGGTGTGCGACGTGACCACCCTTACTGCGCATGCGCAGACCCCCTCCACACATCTCCTCTCCACTCCCACCCCCTCTCCACTTCCCCGCTCCCCCCTCCACTCCCGCTTTCGCGCGCCTCATTCAATCCTGCGACGAGTAGGCAGCAGCGACGCCTCCGGCGTCTTGACGTGGCACGAGGCCGATGGCCGCCTCTGCTTCTGTGGCTCTAGACGCGGGGCGCTTGTCCTCTCCTTCCCTCGCTGAAGAATCCCACGACGACACCAATGGCAGGGATTGCAGAGAGGCAGACGCACATGATCTTGCGACTTCGCGGGAGTCGAATACTTCGGACGCCGGCAGTTCCACGCAGCGGGAGCTGGATGGAGACTGGAAGACAGTGCTTATTCTACGCCAGAGGAAGGCACAGGCTCGAGAACGAAAGAAAAAAAAATTACACCATCTCCCTGCTGCTTCGCATCCACACAAGGTTCCATTTAGCGAGCTATGGTGTAATTTTTAAAGACGATAGTCTTTCTTGGGGAACTTAAACGCGGACATTTTGGTCTGTCTATCTGTCTTTCTGTTTGTCTGTCTGTCACCCGCTTCAGCCACCCGGCCAAAGTTTAACCACTTTCTCCACGCCCAGCCATCTTGAACTGGTACGGCCGTTCATACTCGTGAACATTGTCGATCAAAAAGCAAATATTACGCATGTCTGATGCGCGCCATCAATACGTAAGTATTAGGAGGTGTGTTCCTTTACTAGCAAATATATAGATAAGTAATTCTAAAGACGCTAATGTTTCTTGGGCTGCACTGAAAATGCTAGTGTTTCTTAGGCTGCGCTGAAAATGCGACGCTATGAGCCAGATGCGGCGGTTCAACATAGAGGAGGAGGACTCGTGTAGTACGGCCGGCACAAGACTATTGTCTTCCGACGGCATTTGCAGCGAAGCACGCAGATACGCGGCCGATTTTTCTTCACTTTACATTAATGACATCCATCACAATATTGTGACGAGCGCTTCTTTTTTCCATTTTTATGTCACCGGCCCGTTATTCGTGTAATAACTGTCATGCGCAAACCACGCCCGTATGTCTGGGAACCTTCCCAAATATTTTAGAATCTTCCGATAATATTGCGCGCGCAACGCGTACAATATAGGTCATTCTGGAACTAATGTGACCACCAACGATAACGCATGGAATATTCGATGCCACATGTATAAATGCCGACTCACCTTACCCCTGATCAGATTACCAACGATGGCGCCCGAGGCTATCGTTGCGCTGAGTGTGTCACTTCCTTTTTTTCTGGCCACAAGTTCGCCCACTAAAATGTTCCATTCTTGCCTGCTGCAGTTCTGCTTGCTTGACCGCCATAACCCTGTCACACGTGGCTCACTGCGTTATGTGTTCCGACGATACTACTATTTCTCTTGATAGATTATAGACGCATTAACACTGTCACTAATAAAGGAAATGCTGTATTTTGTATCGTGCCCGAGGGGTGCCGCGCAAATTATTTACATGCTAAACCAAATAATCTAAATTCTTTGCTTTCAAATCAATTTCAACGCAAGTTCGCCTCTTTACCATGCGTAACAATCGGCTCACATTTATTAGTGTCGATGATAGCGTATCATTTCTTGGTGGTCGCCCCGATGCTAACCTTAAATTCGCTAACCATATTGCTCACATTAGAAAAGTGGCAGCACTCTGCATTCGTGCTTCGCTTAAGTATCGCTCATATTTTTTTCTTATCCGGCCCTTCTTGCCCTTCGCTTTCATACATTCTAATATCACTTATGGCATCGCATCGTCGGGGAATACTTATCTGTGTCACTTTTCATCTCTACTTTATGTATAAAATCGAGCTTCTCGCATTATTTTTGAACTGTTCTCGCGACAATAGCACCGCTGACCTTCGTTGCAAGATCTTCAGTGTTAGCAAGCTGTTTCGGTTTAGTCTAATTATCTTGCTGCACAAACAAATAACAAGACAACTTTCTAGCAACTTCGTTGATCCTTAGTTTTAAGTAACCACTATCACTACGAATAACACCGCGGCTAACCATAACTTCTTGCTTCGTAAGGTTCACATCCGTTGCGGTAAATCGTATTCAAACTTGTGTGCGATCTCAATATGGCATAACTTACCCATATCACTACAATCTAAAGTTACCTTATTTTATTCAAGAATTAAATAAAGGAGTATTTGCTAACTATTTCATCTGCCTTTTTCTTTAGTTGTAGTAGATTTGTATTTCTATATACTGCATTTATACTTACAAAATCGTTTGTTTTTTGGTTTCATGCGCATTTTTTTATGGTGGTATGCGTATGGCTCGATTGCTTTATAGATGTTTTATTGTTCAACTTGCTGCTAATCCTTCTGTTATTTATATGTAACCTACACCCAGGGTCTCATTGCAGTAGTGATTTAGGACCTTCGCATGTATACTTTATGTCTGGTATAATAATTACGTAATGCAATAATAAAATTGATTGTTTTATTGATTTGCAGTAGTGTACCTGACAAAGGAATGGGAATGAACTTCTTGAAAAAGTGTCACCTGTTATGAGATGTTATACGTGTTATGGCACGTGTTCCCAGGGATTTGTTCTTTTCGGCACTTGAGATGAAAGTACTGCTGCTCAACGAGACGCAGCGAGACATCGTGCACGAAACCATACAACGTTTACGATTCTCTATGCTCAACCATCCAATTCCGCCTGGCAGCGTTGCAATGCGATACTGCCAGTTGCTTTTCTCTGCCGCCAAAGCCTGTGATACCTACGGGCACTCTCGCGCTGCGTTCCAATCAGAGCAGACGTACTTCGCTGGGTGGTGCAGATTGAGGGTAAACACAGCAACATTTAATAAGGAGGCGCGTTTTCACATTCTGTTGCACCGAGAGAATAAAACATGTACGTTATCGTATACTTTCGTAACCTTTAATAAACGGATACGATTTTAGATTTGTGTGCACCTTTACATGATGTCGCCATAACCTTTCTCAAGTCTTATTGCATTAAAAAGAACCAATTACGTAATGTTCGAGCATGCTGCAATTGTGAACATCATTAGTGCGAAATAGTTCACATCCGTACTGTCTCTCGTCCCTTGCACTACCTAGCACACAAGGGTCACTGTCATTTCTTAATGTACAGGGTTCAATGTGTGGTTTCAATGTTGCAACGCGTGTGCATTACACACGATACTTCTTTTCTTCGAACATACCCTATGTCGTCAGTTTATTGAAACTATTGAGGCAGAACTTGAAAGTTATTGTTCATACGGCTTAACTGCTGCTTGAGGCTGAAAAGCCTGGAGCCGGTTAAGGAACGGTGAAGTCTGCAGTGCGGTATTCCATACCTATTTACTGTACCCAGTTGTTATTATGGATACAATCGTTTACTAAAATTCTGTGTGCTGTTTGCTACTATATGATCAGGCTGCACGAAAGCGGTTTTCAGCCTAAGTCACAGTACTCAAGGACGGTACGTTTTGGAACACTGTGTCACGGTTTTATGTATAGTCACCATGTTTATCTGGATCCTTTCGCTAATACCCATCAAAATTGTTCGGTATCTTTTGTTCTCAACAGCCGTATAGTAATATTCTTTTTTTTCGTGAATCTCGACCGCGTTTTTCTTTCTCTTCGTTCAACTATTCTTTCAGATGGGGTGCTGCTTCTAGGTGTCTAACTTGCGGTGTTCCTTTTTTCTTCGCAGGAACTAATCGAAATCCGGACCAGTAAAAAGCTTCCATGGAGCGTTCTTTTTAGCAAACTTGAATCTTTGGACAAGGAAATCGGTTTCGAGCACGTCCTCGCATCGGATATCACCTTGGAGCAGTTGTTTATCCACTTTGCTGAGAAAGGGGAAAAGAAAGAACAGCAGGCCCCGATTAAGTCATCAACGGCGTCAGCATCCTCAGGATCAGCAGGAAAACCAACCGCAGCGGTATCGACATGAACTGCAGCAAAACCTGAGTGTTAGCATTTCGAAGCCATCAACGGGTATCTCGCTTTAATCAGTCTGTTGCAGACCTATGCACAAAAAAAATAAATCCGGCAACATTCTTATTTTGCTGACCTGAAATGTCGGTGTCACTCGATATGCTTTATACGTCTCTATTTCACGTGAAACATTGGTTTCCTACATTCGATGCTTTTTCGTGGCTATACTGCTGCTGTATTCTTCTGTATCGGTCGGTTTCTTGGCAGGCGTAAATATATGTTGACCTTCGCGTACTTTCCACACAAAAGCGCAAGGAAGCGAGTTTTTCTAGCTCCTGTATCTATGCCGGCAGAGTGAAACACGCATGATGAATCCTACTTAAACAACCGAACAGCGAGTACCGGCTGACATATATTTGTAAAAGACACCAATCTATCAATACATAGCCATTTATTTTCAATGCAAATGATAGGTAGACACCACTATGTCACGAGGTGTATGGAGGCCCCAACTACAGATATTGATTAGATGAATTTGTGCGTAAACATTGTTTATCCGTTATTCTCTCCACAAGCATCAATAATCAGCGTCGTTCTCGTCACATTGCCGCATTACGGACTCATCCTTCTGCATTCATCTGATTTAGTCGCGGTGCTTCAGCACAGTTTGTGACTAATATGGCGCTAAAACAGATACATTGAACGAGTATACGTCTGTAACCCACGTGTTACAAAAACGCAAACATGGCAGATGCCTGCCAATTACCTAATATAACAGTCGACATCATTTACATAGTGCTCAAATAAGTACCCTATTGTTGTTTCGTTCTATATCGACGTCCATGCAAGTGCTTGACCGGTATAATTTTCTTTCTGTTGACACTTTTGGTGACAAAAGACAACAATCGCGTTGTTTCCTAGCACACCTACCGAATTCTCATAAGGCAAAGAAAGCGGCAAACTGTCTGTCATGCAAAGTCATGCCCTGTACGTGACAAGATGATTGTGGTGCAAAATGACGTAATTATTTAGTCAGCTTTTGTGGCCTTCGCCGTCATACAGCTTGCGGTGTTTCCTCAGCCGTGATATCACTGAAAAGTTACTAAAATTACAGTCACTAATGTAGAAGAATAAAGAGATGTCGACAAAACATTTTCTAAACATATTTGTAATATGCACGTAAAAAAATCGAGAGATCCCAGTCCTTGTGGGAATCGGTTTCATGCGAAGCAGGCAGCGAGTATTTTTATATGCTGAATTTGTTGGCTTTGAGCCAAGCGTTACGAGGTGGGTCGATGTGTTTTTATAAGTGTAGTACTCAAGTGCACATCGTGGGCTTACCAGGCATGTCGACTACACTTGCGTTTAATGGGTAACGTATAGTCTGACATAACGTCACCACTCACATTAGAGCACAGATGCCAGTATTATCGAAACGAATTTACTTTACTGTGCGATGGTGTGAATATCACGCGTAACTTTCGTTGCCGTATTTATCCGGGCTCCGGCAACGCTTGTATATAATGTGATGAATCATACGGATACAAATGTAATCTTCATTAGACTGCTATAAAAGTGGAGCTAACACTGTAGCCATAACTGACGTTAACACAACATGACGCCTGTATCATTGGAGTACATAGTTTATTGCTTTGTTATGAAATTATATAAGCAACACTACAACCACAACTGACGTTGCGCCGACATTACGCATGCGCAGGGTCTCTTTCCAAAGCAGTTTCAAGACCTGGCGTGGCGCTGCGGTAGAATACCCGACTGCCACGCAAAACGCTTGGGTTCGATTCCTACTGGCATCTTGAGTATTATTCTTTGCATTTGTCGGAATCAACGGCGCCGATGTCGGTTTTTCTTAACGTCCTCGCATTTAAATTGCCGATGCCTGTTCTCGCCTTTCGTGGCTAGATAAGAACTGTCAATCACCTGTGGTGCATACCTGTATTGCGCGGCCCGTGGTATACGGGTGTGTGCAACACGTGTCCGGGTGAAAGCTTTTGACGACGTACGCGACAGGATTATGGTGTTATTCATGTCATGACCAGACCGTCATATTCGTCAAACCCTGTTACCCTCCCACTCGAATTTTGCTCTACACGAAATTAAGGTGGTGATCACGAGAGCACCCAGACGTAGATAGATAGATAGATAGATAGATAGATAGATAGAAACGGTGTAAGTGTTTGGTGTCTGCCAAGAAATGCTTCGCATTTAAAAAATCGCCGATGATTACGATACGGCCTAATGCGAATTCTGAGCGCAGCTTCGTGTTGAGACATAGCCAACTGTGTCTGAAGTTTCAGCTTTCCGAAAGGTATCGACTACGCCATGAATCATAGTTTTTGTGAAGTAGGACAGCACCCAATACGTCATTTTTCGTCTTTCTGCAGATAATCGAGGTACGTGCTGCACATCTGTAAGGCATTATGTGCAATTCGTTGATGCTGCATATGGCTGATGACAATTAATTATGTCTGAGCACTTTGCAGTGGGTGGGAAGCGTTAAACCACACACTCATTGCGCAATTAGCATTTTGTGATGACTGGTTGTTATTGTGCTCTTCTACTACGCTATATTCAATAGCTTAACGTGATTCCTTGCCCGACATGACGGCTGTATAAGGTCTTTTTGTAAATGAGTTTCAAGCACCAGCGTGGCTCTGTAGTAGAGCACTCGACTACCACGACTGCCACGCAGAGGGCCCGTGTTCAAATCCCATTCGATCCTGGGGATTTCTTTCTCATTTTATTTTTTCATGCTTGTTGGTTACTTTTTTATGTCTATCGATTACGCCACCAACGGCGACGGCGATGCCGCTCAAAGCAGGAACGGGCACCTAAGAGCTGCGCTCTAAAAACCACAAAGTAAAACCCATAACAGTGTGTGAGAAAGCAATATATTCACTTAAGGCAATGACTCTAAAGGTGTCGTGAAGGAATTACGTGAACGTGCATTCACAGCGCTACAATGCCACACAGACGCGGTTCGCAACCACACTGCCGAGAATGTATCGCAATGTATCGGCAATGTGGCTGTGAACCGCTGTTATGTGACACATCGGTGTTGCACCCGAACCGTAACAAGGGGTCTAGAGAGTAGAGCACTGCACGGACCATGATTCTCTGCCCTGGCCCGGCCTAAGCCCAGAACTCCTTGACGTTTATTCGCCCGAACCCGACCCGCTGACTCAAAAGCGAGACCCGGGCCCGGCCCGAACCCGAGAAAAAATTTAACCTACCCGGCGCGGCCCTTCCCGAACGCATTGGGCCCGATAAGGGCCCGAGCCAATGATCTAGGTAGTGATTCCCGCACATGGCATCGACAGCAAGGCGTTTCAAATAGCAAATATTGGCGTTTTGTTGGCGCATGCTACGCTAATAAGTACGCTTTAATCTAACGTAATTCCTTGTACGTAAGGGCGCCCGCCATGGTGCATTAGTTGCTATGGTGCTCGGCTGCTGACCCGTAGGTCGCGGGTTCGATCCCCGCCGCGGCGGGCGCATTTCGGTGGAGGCAAAATGGTATAGTCCCGTGTGCTGTGCGATGCCAGTGCACGTTAAAGAACACCAGAATGTCAAAATTTACGCAGCCGTCCACCACAGCGTCTCTCATAATCATGTAGTGGTTTTGGGACGTCACAGGCCAGATATTATTATTATTGTACAAAAGAGCCTGACTGTGGTAACAGTTGACCGGGACATACTGGGTACGATGATGGATTATTCAGCAATGGTATACGGTGCATATTTTTTCTAAAAATACAATGGGAATAATGAAGAGCGTTCGGTAGCGGATATTGTAGCAGGAAAAGTGATTTGCAGCGTGAGTGCACTTAACAGGGAGCATAATAAGAACTGAGGAGGCAAAGAACCGAGCGGTCTCATCCCTTTGTTTTTATTGAGCTCTCTATTGAAATTTAAAGTATGCTCTAACTCGAAACCCAATCGCGCACCCTTTTCGATATGTAGCACATGTTTTCAGCATAGTAGCACTTTGCCACGGCAAGAGAAATGGAGAAAAAAAGCCAAATTTATTACTTTTGTTATATATACGATAACCTAGACAAAACTTATAATCAACTCCGCGGTGCACCACGTGTGCTTTTCGAAATACGTATAAACAGTCGAAAGGACGAAAAAGAACTATTTGTGACAGCATTGTTTCCATATATCACACCACTGTTAGTGTACACAGGCTATAGCGCAGATAAACATGTGTCGTTATTGTTTGCTGGGTTTTTTGTTTAATTTTACTCACTCCCCTCTGTAATGCCTTTGGCCTTGAGGGTATGAGTAAACGAAAATGAAATCAAATACGTTTTTGTGGCACAGTTTACAGTTCATTTCTCCACATGTTATTGTGCAAAGTCAAATTATCAGGAGATTCCGGCTGTAAGCACGCCATGCATGCTCTCTTGTATCAGAAATCTTGCCGCGCCACAGTTTCTTGAATTACTTGCGCTAGCCGCAGGGGTGCTTGAAATCTGCCTTGCGAATTGTGAAGGCGTCGGCAGTCGTAGTTCTCAGACTTCCCCCACTCCACCAAATTTCCGAAGTCCCTACGTACTTCTGCAGAATCAACATAGCTTTCCAGCTCATCGCTTCAGTTCTCTTCTTCCCGAACGTCGTGCCACTCTTCAACATAAGCTATAAAACTCCTCTTTGAACGCTTCTCCTTGCAGGTTTTAGCAATGTATGCCATGCACGGTTTGTACTGTGTTCTTTTTTTTCATATTATAATGGTGTGTGCCTTGTAACGATGTTCTACCGGTTGAAGGTGGCGATTAGACGACGCGGGTAGGACTGGCAGGAGGTGGACGAAGAGATTTCGATTTGTTATTGGGGTTCACTCTAGTTTGGTAATAAATGCGCCAATAAGCTTCTCGACGCTTACTCGTTGTATGCACATGGTTCTAGGTAAGGGGACATCACCAGTTACGGAATTCGGAGCTGTCATTTTTCAAGCCAGATATATTGTCAAGTGAATATACTTTGCCCCACACCTTGTTTAGTGAACCTATGCTATTTCTGCCCATTCCACCGCCCATGTCGCGGCAGTATCATGCAGCTCTGGCACCAGATAGTGGAACACGATGAAAACTTAGACGTTAGCAACGTGGGCACATTAAACAGGCTGTACATGTCCAAGTCGCGTCACAAGACCACTGGGAGCCGTGACGGAGCCACGGAATAAGAGCTTGTCTTTACAGTGATTCTATGTAGCAAAACTCCGCGTAGACCTTTCGTTTTAGTTGACTGCGGAACATTCAAGAACATTCCCCTGTTTTGGAGCTTTGGAACATTCCCCTGCGGGCCCGCCGTGAGAACGACCTTACTCGGTCCGGCCCGGGTCGGGCCGGGGTTTTCGGGTACGCCCGAGCCCAAGCCCGTGCAGCTGCTCTACTAGAGAGGTCGTGGAAGCGTTTTTGATCAAAAAGAAAGGTCTCGCGTGTGTCAGCCAGCCTTCATTGAACCTTCGCCCAAGTGAATCAGCTTTCCTTGCAGCTAACATGGCGCCTTCGCTTTCCTCGCGACAAAGACTTGAGACTGAGCATGCGCTATGTAATCCCAAGCTTTTAGTTTCGAGCGTTTTGAACTGCGCGCTTATGTTTGTGTGGGTTTTCGTTGTAGGGGCGATCAAGATAGCGTGCCATTTTGTTATTATCTTTGTGGGACCGGGATGAGGGGTTCTTAGGTGAAAATGTTCTTTGTTGAATTATCAATAGGCGTGCATTCCAAGAATAAACACTAGTTTGAAGTTAGCGCTCGTGTCGTCTCTTTGTTCCTTGCGTGTGTTCTCGTATTTTGCGCGACTTGCTCAATAATGCATCCTTACCAACCCACCCAAATTTCAGTTCTCAAAATCGTGAAAGGGGTTCAACGAGTGCTCATAGCTTCTAGACGGAGTGCTCATAGCTAACTAAAACACCCTTTAGGAGTTGACGGTGTTGTGGGTTATAGAAACACCCATGGCCCATACCCCAATGTGCCAAATGATAATTGGGACTCGCTGATTAAATAGTCGTTGGATCTTAGGCGAGGTTAGAATAAAAGATATGTCTCATTTAGGGCCATCTACAAGCATACCATAAATTTACGGCTATTCTCTTAAGGTTTAAAGTTCATTTATACGGAACAGAAATATCCCCACCAGCACTGAACGGCTACATAGGATACTATGGCTATATCAGCGCCTCCTCTTTAAAAAAATAGAGGAAGCGTTGGCTATATATACCAGATGGTCAGTGTAAGGCTGTGCAGCGCGAGCGCTCAGTCGATGGGGCATTTTACAATACGCTCTGTTGTGTGTATGGTTTGGCGCGTGCGTGCACCTTGTATGCTGATGTCACCTGTAATTGCATGTTCCCTAATAGATTTTTTTCACCTTTCTTTTTTAGTGACAAGAGTGTTTAGGCCATTGGAAACAAGTCTTGATAAGGGTGTTAGGCCAGTGACAACATCCTATGGTATGGGTGTTTTGATACGTGAAAATACCCTTTTCCTATGGTGTAAGGGTTAGTTATAGACGCGGGAAAACCCCCTTAAGCATGTAAACTGGTTTACTGTGTATCTATCTATCTATCTATCTATCTATCTATCTATCTATCTATCTATCTATCTATCTATCTATCTATCTATCTATCTATCTATCTATCTATCTATCTATCTAGCTATCTACCTACCTACCTACCTACCTACCTATCTATCTATCTATCTATCTATCTATCTATCTATCTATCTATCTATCTATCTATCTATCTATCTATCTAGCCGCCTACGTCTGGGTGCTCTCAGACAGCCTCCTTAAATGGACCCTGAAACGGTTTTTTGAAGTTTTGTCAGCGTTTAGGCAAGAGCATCCCTAAATCATTCACACCAGTAATTAAGCAACGCACCGTGTACCAAGGCCACTACGGACAATTATATATATACCCTCCTCCTCACCTTGCCTTGCACCCTCAACTCACGGACACGCTGGCATAGACGGCGATCACAGCGCTGTCATGAGCGCACTGGACGGTTTGAGCTTCGCCCAGTCATGGCCTCCGATATTGCGCGCCGACAGGTTGCGCGCAATCTCGGAGGCTCAGTGTGCCGGGCAGCACGCCGCTCGCGGATTGGTTAATATTTGCTCCGACAGGTGCCGCCACACTACCAGTCGATCGTATTTTACTCTCCTGTGAGCCTGGTCTGTATGTGCCAGTTTGTGCTCCTTAAGAACCTCTCCCATGCTTCTGGTGAGGGAGATGGTCTGCTAGTGTTGCGGCCCCCTGGGTCCCAATCTAGCCCCCCGTCCAGTCTGGTTCCCCCATTCCCACTCCCATTTATCAGCAATAAAGTTTATTCCTCCTCCTCCTCCTTACTCTCCTGTGCGGCGACAACCTGCAAAAGCATGCGGACAAACAAATAGAATTCGAGAACGATCACCGATAAGCGTAAACTCGGGCAATGTGGTTGTGTCTTCAGGGGTGAAGTTACAGCCGCAGAGATGTGGATCGTGGCGTTGAACGGATAGCGAGAGCGCGACGCTCATTGCAGCGACGAGCTGAAGGGATTCCGCTCGCCAGATGCCTCACAAACATTGCACGATGTCGCAGCTACAAGTCACCAATTGCTAGATATGTGGTGCACAACACGGCTAGTGCAATTCATTTTGTCCAAGAAAAGAAACGTTGAGATAAACACTCGCTCAGCTCACGTCAACACGGAGCACGTTGTAACACAGGCAGACAACGCTCGTTGCCCACAGGAAGTTCAGGGACGTGGACTGGGCATATCCAATCAGATCAGCCGGCTTTGTGACGTCGCGCTTCCAGTGCGACACGTACTGGAAGTGGGCGGGGATCACAGCTAAGCCGCTGTGATCGATCGCGATTCGCAACTTTAAAGCCTTGTAATAAATTACACAGTTTACGCACGTAGCTTAAATTGGTCTGAAAATTATCTTTAGGATTTGCTCTACCGGCCCAGTGTGTTCGTACAAAATCATCGAAACCGTTTCAAGGTCCCTTTAACTTGGTGTAGACCAAAATCGGCATGGGAGGGTAAGAGGACTTGACGAATATGACTATCGGGTCATGACATGAATAACGTGAAAACCTTGTCGCGTACGTCGTCAAACCCTTTCCTCCACACACATGTGGTACATACCCGTATACCAAGGGGCCGCGGTGTACGGGTATGCGCCACAGGTGACTGACAGTTTATATCTGCCCAGGAACGGCGAGAACAGACATTGGTAATTTAAATGCGAGAGCGTTAATAAAAACCGACATCGGCAGCGTTGACCCGACGGATGGAAAGAATGAAAATTGGATCCCAGCAGGAATCGAACCCAAGCAATCTGCGCGGCAATCAGGTACTCTACCACAGAGCCACACCAGGAGTATACCTCTTTGCGACACGGCGTCCTCATTTGGGGACACGAACTTCAGAGGCGCGTCCCACGCCACGTGTTTCTTCAAATGTCCTGAAACTCAGTGTGCACATGCGTGCACGCTTCCTGATTGGATAACTATAGGTTATTTAACTTCATTGTCCTGCGTATTGCTGCTGAGGATCCCTTTGCTGGAGGCACTACCGTGTTAGACGATCGTTCGACGTGCCGCGTTCCAGGACCAGCGTCAAGAGTATTTTTTTTTCTCCCCTCGAAACAAATAGAGCCAAAAAGGAAGGTGCGCATGCTTTTCGGGCCTAATAGTTGATTCTTTTTATGCATGTATTGAAGCTGACTGATCGCAGAATAATTAGATAATTAGTTAAACGCGAATTAACATCAATTTACTCAAACTCACACAAAGCAACACATTCGTTCGTTTTCTTTCCTGGAATGTAATAATGAGTGCCTTCGAATCATGCCATGCGTATTTGACGCATTTGAAGACAATGGATCATAATGCGTGTCTGAAGGGGATAAACTGGTTTGCAAGAACAGCCTATGCAGGCGTATTGCCGGTGCAACGTTAATTGTGGTTGTGGTGCTGGCAATGTAATTTTACCAGAAAGCAATAAACGCTACACATGTACTGCTACGATACAGGCGTGATATCAGATTAACGCCTGTGATTACAGCATTGGCTCCGCTTTTATAACAGTGTAATAAACATTACATTCGTATTTTTATGATTCAGCAAGCTATACTGAACCATTTCACGACCCCAGACGAATACATTAACGAAAGTTACATATGATATTCGCATGATTGCACCATAAAGTGCACATAGTTTCGATAATACTGACGTATGTACTCCAACTTGAGGGCTGACATTACGTTGCACCATAAGTTACCCTTCAAACGCCAGTGTTGTCGACGTGCCTGGTAAGCCCACGATGTGCACAAAGGATGTGCACTACACTTTTTGTAAGTGTAGTGCACATCCTGTGTACACATCGTGGGCTTAACAGGCACGTCGACACCTCGTAACGCTTGGCGAAAAGCCATAAAATACAGCATAGAAGTACTCGCTGACTGCTTCGCATAAAACTGATTCCCACAACGCGGGGGATCTGCCCAATTTCTTTTTCCACGTACAATAAATTTGGGCCCGGTAGTTTCCTGATGAAAAATTCGAGTAATCGCGCAGCGCGAGCAATCTCACCGCCATGGAATTTCTACATTATTAATGATTAGGCGTATCCTGTGGCGCCTTCAATTGCTAAGCAAAACTTTGGAAGTTTCATGACCAGAAGAATGGCGTCATGACTCTACAAATCCGGATGATGTGCATCAGCCACACACACACACACACACACACACACACACACACACACACACACACACACACACACACACACACACACACACACACACACACACACACACACACACACACACACACACACACACACACACACACACACACACACACACACACACACACACACCACACACACACACACACACACACACACACACACACACACACACACACACACACACACACCACACACACACACACACACACACACACACACACACACACACACACACACACACACACACACACACACACACACACACACACACACACACACACACACACACACACACACACACACACACCATGACTCAGCTACTAATAAGATGATTTAAAGGTGAATTGATATATTCTGCAAGATAACTGGTAGTTTACGTACTGACTGCACGATTTCTGCGAGCTTATTTAGCAGGCAATTTATGATAGTTGAAATATATATTCCATGGAAAAATAAGACCATGTCAGTGAAAAATGTCAAGAATTTCACTGTCAGAAAGTAAGATATTGCAGTTAATACCGTTGCAGTCACAGTTAACAACCAAAGTAAGAACCGGTTACCCGGTGTGAAGGCGCTAATGTGTTTTCAGCCTGAATACGACTGGCCTAATATTTTTCTTTAAAGCGCATGCGTTTAGATTGCAAGGGACGTTTTAGTGCTGTAATCTTTGAATCCCACAGAAATAGTAGTTTCTTGAAATTCTGAGAAAAAATATGCTGGTATCAATCTCATGGGTTATAAAATTTTCCACATGTGTTTTTAGGTAGTGCTGTCGGTGATGGCGTGACACAAAGAACGACAGCGCCAGGATCACGTCATTTAAACTAGTTCTGCACGCCCTTGATAAGACTGTCAAATTACGTAATATCTCCAAGTGGCGCATCCTATCGTTGCCATCTGGCTTAGTCTTATCAAAGTCTGGCCAGTATTGCACTACCCCACTTACATATTAAGTCCGCTGTGAGGAAAAAATAAAATAAAGAAAGAAAAAGGAACAGCATGAAAAGGCGTAACACGAAGTGGGACAAACAACAACACGACTCTTCGTCATACTCTTTTTTGTCTTGCGCCTTTGCACGCTGTTCCCCTTTGAAGTATGTACCGACTAGCGCAATCATCACAGCGTTGAAATAAACAAAACACATGTTTAGCCTGAACAAACAACTGATAATTTGACTTCGCATTGTGGAAAGGGAGACATGGTGTATCCGATTTATTCAGAGGCTGATTTAGATAGCAACCTTGATAATACTGAAATCTGAAGCGACGTTACGCAAGTCGATGTGGGCGATGCAGTCCTGGTACCACGCGGAGACATTGCTTTGAGTAAAGTATCGACAGGAATTTATAGCGCTGGTCGATTTGGCACCATCAGGGTACAGCATTATTGCGGCGCTCAAAGTACTCAAAAGTCACCCTGATGCGATGCTGCTCGGTAAACTCCTGGGCAGTGGGTTCGAGCGAGAAGGTCCATCACAGAACCAGATCCTGGCACCACTCGTCTGTTTTTACTTAACTCGTTCCAGAAGTGCACACCGTAGCTTCTGTTCATTGCACTCAGCACCGCTGGCCCCATTTCTGGATTAAACAAGTTGTCCCATTTTTTCCATGGAACAATGAAGAACGACGACGCATTTATAAATTTCAGGTGTGAAAATTTTTGCTGTGCAAGAAGCGTAGACATCAATATAGGACCGCACCTGATCCGCGATTGAGGGTCGTATGTGCGTGCGCAATTTTTAATTAGCGCTTCGAGGACTGCATGCTTTTTGTCGAAGAACAATACACTGTTAGTCACAGGAAATTCCTCACTTCCACCCTGGTAGGAAACGCTATTGGTTATTCCCTTCAGTGACTTCATCACAATCACGTCGCTGTCTAGATAAACACCGCCGCGCTTCCATAGCAGCACGTAGCGGAGAAAATCGCTCAGATGTACCGCAGCAAATGGGCTCTGGTGTAAAGGTCCTCCTTCGGCTTGCAACGGGGCCAGTGGTGTACCCGCGAGTTCAGCTCTAGCATCCAGGCTCGCGTATCGGAAATTCGGTAAGTTTGAAAGGAGGTGAAAGAAGTTACAGTCAGACGAACTGAAATTTCCACTGGAAAGAAGATGCACTATATAGTCGCTGTTGTGCCGGCAAGCTGACTCGATGCTGCAGGCTTGTCTCGCATTAAGTCTCTCTTGATCGCCGGTTTCCAGGAACCATATATGGTCTTCGCCGCTAGACATAGATTCTGCAAAGAGAATGAAGGGAAAGCGACAGATAAAAGTTACTATGATTGCTCGAACTTATTTTCAAAGAAAACAGGCATTAGTGTCCACAATAACTTGACACTTCCATTCATTCTATGGGTACTACCAGTACACTTGGAAAAAAATGCTGACGTTTCGGAATCAACTTGATTCCTTCTTCCGAGAGAGTCACAACCGAGTTGTTGAGGTGCGACCTACCACTCTTCTTGAACCGCGTTGGAAGGAGAAGAGAAGGCGTGTCTTCTTTGGTGGTGAGACTGTTGAGTGCATAGGCTACCGGTGGGCAAGGGGGGCGCTAGCCCCCCCACAGAGAAATGGTAGGGGGCGGAGCCCCCCCCCCCCACTTTGGACAGGGGTTATTGTCGGCTGCAGGCTCGGAAACTAACAAATCAGGCAAAGTTTTACTTGAACGCAGCAATAACTTAATTGTGTAATAAAATTGGTCCTACGAGTCTTCTGTCGCGACTGTCCTCCGTGTGTCATGACCACGCACTGTAGGCTACCTGCGGTGCGGGCTGCTTATTCCACGCTTTTGCGTCTTGCGCTCGAGCATTGCAGAGGAGGCTATCGCTCAGCAGGGGCTTGATAAGGTTACAGCAACCTGTCATAGTTTTATTTTGTTCTGCCTGGCCTGACATTTAAGTAATCGGTGACGCAAATATTGGCGGGAACCAGTGCACGATTTATAGACCGATGAAACGCTCTCCTGTTTCAGGAAATTCAGTTTCTTTCTTTGGAAATGAATAGCATCTCCACTGTTCCATATCCAAGCTGCTGTGAGTTGATGAGTGTGCAGAAGTGTCCAGTATTTCAGTTGTGCCTAGCCAGGAGAGTTGAAATAGATTCCCGCTTTAGTCTCCGATTAGCCTGCTTCACTTTGCTTATCATATGGTAGCCTGCAGCGATCGCGGCGCCTTGTAAGAAGGCAGTGGGCTCGAGCACATCGAGAAGCCCAGCTTCCAAGTTTGCCCCATTACTTGACCTACCTCACCAGGGAGATGATAAGCGTCCACGGTTTTCTGGACTAAGAAGGCTGCCCACCTGCAAAAGATTGTGTCTGTTCCTAGTAATGTTTGTTTCTCTCTCTACCTCTCTGTCAGCAACGATGAGTTCACAGTGACTTGTAAACGCGCTAAAACAGCTCAACATCGTTATTGGGCGCGAGGGCATACCGTGGCGCCGCCATGCGGAGGCATCCCTGTGACGTGCACGGTTGGATTGCTCCGCCGGCCCTCTCCCGCTCAGCCCGCAGCCGCTTTCGCGTCTGCTTTTTTATTATTATCGTTGTACTTCACTTCAACGAAATCAGTAAAATACTGCTGCAGCTTCATCACTGACTGTACGAAATGCTAAATAACTGCTCATAAAAAATGTTACGTCGCCATAATGCCTTAAACAGCGTCCTGACTGCCGGCGTCGTCTGCTATGGCCACCGATATGGAAACCGTGGGGGCCGCGCACGCTGCTTTTGTAAAACGTAACGAATCATTTTGCCTCGAATGGGCTTTAGCTCGTGCGTGCGGCAAAGAAACATATTTTTTGTTGTAAGAAATGCGGGGAACTGTGCAACGTCATTCATTGTAAGTTTGCATATAATAACGAGCCGCGGTTGACACGACAAGCATGGGTAAATTTACGTTCCTGTTTAGTACACATAGCCCTATGACGCACGATGACAGCGGCTTCTCCGCTTTGTGGGAAGCAATCCAGTATGCTTAGAGATTCATGCAGCCGCAACCTGTCTCATATGATTGGAGACAAACGCACGAGAGCCATATGTACGCGCGCGCCTCATTCAGTGTTGTAGATAGATAACGTTCCACATGAGTTTGTCTGCGGCATGATTTTAATATCTATCTTTTGCTTCTCATTACGCGAATTTTCGAAGGTTGTCACACGTACAGTGCATCTTCGATGGCTACCCAGCCACATCGGGATGAACATTTTCGACGATTGACTCCGTTATCCAGCTTGCACAAAGGGGCCAATCGCGATCGAAAAATACGGTCCCGATCGGGCTCGATCGCTATAGCAAATGCACCGTGTGCCGGCCAGCCGTATTACTTTCGCATTTGAATGGCCATGCTGCAAGGTGTAGCTTACCGTGGTCTAAATGGCAATTTTATGTTGCAGTGAAAATACCAGCGTCCAGCATTTATAAAGCTTCATTGAAAAGCAGTATGACACTTCGCGGCTACTGTTAGAAGGTGAATCAGTGTTTGAAGCTGGCCATGTTTTCGCCTGTAGCGTAAAACAACATAGAGAAGAACAAGTGACACTGGCTATGGGCTCATTTTACAGAAATAATCTATAAGCAAGAAACCCATGAGCTGAAGTCGAGAGTCTGAAGGAAACCTGTGTGGTCGGGAAAAGACACGAGGACAATTAAAATGGACATGAGCGCGAGGGGTGGGAGGGGGGCGCAAACTGTGGTGGAAGTTACATCGGCGAGACAGGTAACTTTCAGCAAAGACTCAAGCAGCACATGTATGACGTAAGAAATGTTTCATCTAACTCGCTGGCCGAACACGTAGAAGCAACTGGCCACGAAACAGACCGGGAGAAGGCAAAGCTAACGGAAAGAGAAATGAACTGGACTTCTCGACTTTATCTTGATTCTCTGACAATCCAGACAACGGCGCGCACGCTTAATCGTCATGACGGCAACTTTCCACACATGTCCACACGTTGCCTATGTCATATTTTAAACATACATAACCGAACTGTTTGCGCATTCATTTTTAACTGTGAACAAGGCTCCCGTGCGGGAGCCGTAACGTCTTGCTTTTAAAAATATTCATGGTCGGTGTCCATTTTGACACCATAAACTTGAAATAACGAAAAAGAAATACAGGTGGTTGCGGCATCATGCTCGTGAAAAACAGGGTAGCGGTAAAAGTGAAAGCTCACTCCTAGCCACTCGCGTACGTAGTGCATGCACTGTGGCACGGAGCAGAAATGTACCAGGCCGCCGTTATATTTACTGCACTTTAGCGGATTGTGTAGTCTCTGGGGGTCGACACACAAGAAGTGAAAGCAAAACAGCGCTGTTCAAAAGCGAAAACGCCGCGAAATTGCGGTTAAAAACGACGAATTCAACCGTCCGCTTCCCTTCGCCAGAGCGAGGCGAGGTCACGTGATCCAACCCTGCACGTCACAGCAATTGCAGCGCCCGCGTCTCCAGTGGTGGGCCTCGCGCCCAATACTACAGCTGATAGTATCAGTTATACACCGTTACACATATGAATCCATCTCGCCCGCTGCTAAAAGCAGCCGCTGCCAATGTGATTGGCGGGCAGCCTGCTTATATTACGTTTAATAGGAGCGCAAGGAACGACACCTAGCATATAAATTCGCAGTCATTTATAATCTTATAATTACACACAACCAGCTCAATGTGGTTTGCTTAAAAGAGCACTGACATCAAATTTACGCATGTGGATCACTCGCATCCGCGAGTAGCTATCGACCCCCTTGTAAAGATTCGCGACTCAAAATGCAGCGGAGGGACGGATAAGTATCTGTAATATTGATTAATATATCCAGTATCGAACGCGATTCAAAACGGGTGGAAAGCCCGCCACCTTTAGTGCTGGCAGCGCTACTTCACGGCCACGTCTAGGCCGCACCCCAGCTGATCCCGCGGCCGCAAAGAAAGTGACGTCACGTCCAGCTGACATTTCGTCCGCTAGGAGCGCACGTGCTCCGTCGTCTCGGTCAACATGGACAAGTGATGATGTCAGCAATCTAGAAGAAGCGGCAGGCTCGCAATCCTCGCCTGACCCACTCTGCGTTGAATGAAATGTATTTATCAGCCCCGGCCATACTGTCGGAGCACAGGAACACCAACTACGCACCTCATGTCGCGGACGTTTGGGGAGTGAATAGCTGCTTTCAGCTGGAGTGGAGCACATGCCAGTATATACGGTGTGAATAGCTCCAGCCTCGAGAAGGGGCCTCGTATTGCCAGGCAGACTCAACTGCTTCGCCAACAGAGGATTCACCCAGTAGCAGCCCGCCGCAAAGTGCAGCGAGCAAATGCGCCTGTTGATCACGGGCGTCCAATACCTTGTACATACGGCGCGTACGAAGTCAACCCACAGGCTGCGTTGAGGTTCGCGGCTCAAAAATGCACGAAACACCACGCACTTTCCGCTTTTTCCGCGCCTCGAAGAGCAGGACCGCACTACGCAGCGGTTCCCCGACATGCTGGCACGTAGTCGCTCCGATTGATCGAACTCGCGCTGAGAAGCACATGACAAATCAGTCGATGCGACACAATGAATCGCAGGCACGGATCGGGACAGCACGGAAAGCTACTGGCTAAGAGTGAGAGCGTCGCCGGGCGTCGGCGCATGTCGGCACCACAATAAATACTCTCAGATCGTCGACGTCATTGTTACTAGCGTATCGTCACTCAGGATGGTATGTGCGGAATGTATCACACTGAACACGTAGCACTAGTGTCGATGTCGCAGGGTGCTGAATCTTCCGTTGAGCTTTTGTACGTTGTTTGCCATCGAATTAAAATTACTTCCATGCGCCAGACGCTATTCAAATTTGGTCAAGAAGACCTATGCATATCGAGCAATGACTGAAGGGCGCATCTCGACTTTGAACTTTTATGTCAGTGCCCCTTTAGTATCAATCGACTAAACGTGGTCTTCTTCTTAAGAAAAACTATATTAGAGGACTCTAACAGTAAAGAAATTGGCACTCGGCTTATCCTGAAGACTTCTGCGAAGTACCTTGCTTTGTCAGCCGTATATTCTGTTTAGTAAGTGACAATTTAAAGGGACACTAAAGGCAAATAATAATTTATGTCAGAGTGAAAGCTCAATGTATGATAACGTCTAAAATGGCACTATTATCAACAGCAGTATCCTACTTACGGAGAACTTAAGCTCTGTGTATCACACGATGAGCGCCACGAGCGGGACATTTTCGAAATGATCCCGATAACGTGAAAGAGTCCGACTACGATTATTCACTAGTAATCAACCTAGCTGCAATAAAAAAAGAACCTTCCGTGCATCAAGAGACGTAATAAAATGCTGCTTGTTCGTTTCTGTTTGATTCATGGAAAAAAGATTTGGCGTTGCCATCGACAACGGCGCGCGGCGTTCAAAGGTTCCGTTTTCGCCGAACTGCGCTTCGCCCGGTGCCCTGCTTCGCTCACGCGGTCGCGTCTCAGTGGTAGTTTCGGTATCGCGTACTGCCGCGCGTGTTTTGAGCGCTCGTGAAGTCGCTCTGACAGAAAGTTCGATAAAATGCCGCATGCATGTGATGTTTCCGGATGCCCAAATGGTCAAAATGGCTGACTGGGCTAGTTGGTGATTCATTCTGCTGACGGCGTGCCCAAATGGTGCACGCCGTCACTGCACGCCACCGCGCATTAAAGGCGGCCAACGCTGGGCACGGCCACAGTGACGTGTGAAAAAGCGCTCTCAGGCGGGTGATTTGAAGTGCGCTAACGCGATGCGGACCACTAAAACGTGACTTTATTCCAAAATAAGCACTTCTTTTGCATAAAAGCAGCACTACGAGGTTTCTGGACCACTATTTCAACGATAAACGTCGACTTAATATTTGCCTTTAGTGTCCCTTTAAGGTACTAGAGTTATAGCAGGTTCTTCATACTCATCGTATCTACAACGCCAAACTAAGACTGGGAAGTTTGCTGATGCAATGCTCAGATGATCAGGTTAAATTTGGGGGTACCTTTTAAAACTTCACAATAATATTTCCAAAATGTGATTCAACACTGCTGTATAGGGCGCGGTATAGGGCGGCCCAGCCTGCACAATCTGTTTGTGCAGATTCTTCCTTGATATATATATATATATATATATATATATATATATATATATATATACTTTGGGTATGAATATCGATGAGTCCGGTACGATAGATGAGTGAAGAGGCCTCACGTATGAAATGTAGTTTTATTAACTTTTCGCCTGGTGGGCCAGCCTTCGTGAGAAGGCTGGCCCACCAGCCGAAACGTGAAGAAAACTACGTTTCGAACGTGTGTCCTTCTGCTGACTCATATATATATATATATATATATATATATATATATATATATATATATATATATATATATATATATATATATATATATATATATATATATATATATACGGCGGACAGAGTGAGCGACGCCAGCCCGACCACTCACGAACGAGTTGGTACGCCACTGGTTAAGGGCGCTGCGCTTCGCTTTGTTGTGCGGAATTGATGAGGTGGGAGCCACCGGAGACGGCTAAGCTCACTCCAGGCACGGTTTCTCTTGCTTTTCTGGCTATGCTGAGGCCGTGAATGTAATGTTACTGCAGGTTTCATTTGCAATAGTTTAAGTTATTTTATTGCGATAGCAATTATATGCACACTCTAGGCGGGCTTTTGCCGTCGGCGTCGCCATCATGCTCCGTATAATGTCCAAATCGATGACATCGACGCGCGCATTTTCCTGGCGTAGATGGCTCGTCAAGCAAAGTGAGAACGCCCCGCCCGGCTTTCGTCGGGTGAAGGGGCATGATGTGGCGTCAAGGGGGGGGGGGGTGCTGCGTCGCTCTAGCAGCAACTGCGAACTTTGATCAGACGTGTTCGGTCACGAGCGCTAGACAGCTCGCTATCTGGCACGCGAAATCACTGGACTGCTCGTATACGTGGTGTCCTCAAACCACTTAGTTTGTTTTGATGCAACAGACAGCACGAAAGCCGCTTCGCTCTTTGGAGTGACTGCATTTGCTTTAGCCAGCGTTTTTTAGAGTTGCGCGAGACCGGATCTTAAAAAGTTAGCTGCTTGATTTGCTGCTTATGTCATTCCGATATCTCGCTGTCGCATTCATTGCTTCGCCTTTGAGGCGAAACAATGACTGCCCAGATACAACAGTGCAACGCTGTATTATGCAGTAAAGAAGTGGAAGCCTTCTTCGCCCGACCACAACTCCAAAACGAAGTACCCCATCTTTTATTCTAGAACAGAATACTTTGGCAAAGCAACTGCCTCCTATGAAGCCGCCCAACCCGCACACCACCGGGCAAGAAACTCTCCGGCCTTACCAGGGAAACAAAGAACACGGAAATAATTGTCCGGCATCTATTAACAGGCCTCTCGACAAAGGAGCTCGCAGCCGAAGATAATTGAGTGTTGCCTAAGGCCAAAATTCCACTGTTATAACAGACAGATTCCATATTCCGAAGGTGGTCTTCGCACTGGATAACGTCATCAAGTGAGACTTAAGAGAATCGGCAAAATCAGCTCTATGCACAACTGCAGAAAAGAAAGAAACCTGTCTTCAAATGAAATAGGAAAAATGAGAAATATCAAAAAAGACACAAGCATTCTAATCCTACCAGCTGACAAGAGCAACTCCAACGTTCTCCTGAAAACATGCGACTACGACGAGAAAGCACCAATTTTGTTACGCTCCGGTGAATACAAGAAGCTAAATAAGTACACCACCACAGGGACACAAGTACAGAACAAGACACAAGCAGAAATATTCTTGGACAAACAAAACTTTGAAAACCTTTAGCTTCAATTAACATGCAGGAACGGGCATGGACCAGCATTCTACTGTCTCCTCAACAAAACAGATAGAGAGAGAGAGAGCAGAGAAAAGCAGGGAGGTGAACCAGATGGTAGTATCCGGTACGCTACCCTGCACTGGGGTGGTAAAAAATTAACAAATCAGAAGTCCCCCTAAGGCCAATAGTAGGCATATAACGCTCACCATTGAGTTCACCGACCACGTACCAACACCGCATACTTTTACCGCTAACCGGAAAGACATCTCATGTACACAACGCGGAGGACATTTTCAGGCTGACATCTAAGCTACGGTTAGTGGGCGCCAAATGCCTGGTATCGTTTGCTGTGGTGTCTGTGAATCAACAGGTTACCGGTACAGCCTGTCGCTGCCGTAACACGAG
Organism: Rhipicephalus sanguineus; assembly: GCF_013339695.2. Taxonomy (NCBI): domain Eukaryota; kingdom Metazoa; phylum Arthropoda; class Arachnida; order Ixodida; family Ixodidae; genus Rhipicephalus; species Rhipicephalus sanguineus. The sequence continues at coordinate 126,145,074 of NC_051180.1, read as the reverse complement.
ACGCCCTATAACCTGACAATGCTCTAAAGGGGCCTTTGAACGCAGACGTGATCTACTGGCTCGTGGAGCTGTACCTATCAAAAAGTATAACGCATTTAATGGGCCATCAACCAGCCCTCGGGCTTAGTGAGAAAACACATCCTGCGGTAAAAGGAGACAACTGCTATGAACATCTCAGCGACATTTTGCAGTAGTACGCGCCAAAGAGAGTGTAGAATCGGAGCGCGAAGTTGCCATTTTCTCAGGCGCCCTATTTTCATATAGAAAGCTGTGCTCAGCCTCTTTGGAGCTGCTGGCGCCTGCTGTTTCAGCTCGAACAGACTGCGTACTGTTGGCCAATTGCCAACATAAATCAACAGTGGCGTTTGGACCAGACGCGCTTCTTGGCGCACGGTGACGCCACTTGATGGCACCGCGCTCCATATTCTGCTAACATTTCACCGTAGCCACACTCACGCACAGGAATCGCAACGTAAGACAGCGATCGTTTCATCACGCGCGCTCAAGATCACACGCGCTAAGATCACTTGCGCTAACACCACTCCCGCTCAAGGTTGCGCCCAAGATGGCGCTGGCACGGCTTCTTTTCCCCGGGCCATCTCTCCCGCGTGCTCGTCAGTACGAGAGAAGTCAGAAAGCGCTTAAAGCCTGCGATAAATCCCTGTAATTTCGCTCGTTCTTTACCGATTAGAGAAATTATCGCGGCAAATGATTCGTAAGGAATTCAACTCCAATACTGAAGTCATTCGACGATAACTGGGAAAAGTGGTGCGGGACCACTTTAAAGGGGTCATGAACCACCCCTTGGGCTTGCTGAAGAAACACATCCTGCGGAAAGCTGACACGGCTATGAACTGCTCTGCCCAAATATTACAGTCGTGCGCGCCGCGTAATGGCCACAAGCGGAGCGCGAAGTTGCCGTTTCCCCAGGCACCCTCTTTTCAAACAGAGGCCGGTTCTCACTCTCGTCGGTGGGCGGGGCGTCTGTCCGTTTACGTCGCGGATCTGTCCGTTTACGTCGCAAGAGACATAGCATGCTTATTGGCCGATGGCCGACGTAAATCGAGAGCGGCGTTCGGATCAGATGCGCTTCTTGCCGCGGGGTGCCGCCACTTGCCGGCGCCGCACTCCTCAGTACCCGGTAGCCGCACTCGCGCGAGCGAATCACAGCGGGAGAGCGATGGCGTTTCATGACGCGCGCTGACGTAACTTCCTTCCCCCACGCCATCCCTCCCTGTCTAGCTTCCAGTGCGCTCGTCGGCACGAGAAAAGAGAGAAAGCGCTGGGAGCGTGCGCCAAACCCCCGTAACTCCGCTGATTCTTGACGGATTCGAGAAATTTTTGCGGCAATCGATTCGGGAGGCAGTACACTCCGATACTGAGGTTATTAGATCATTACTTGGAAAAGTGGTTCATGACCACTTTAAAGGCGAAAACGACAGGAAATCAAGAGAGCACCAATGGAAGCATCAATATCAGTGACCTTAGTGAGCACCACTGTGGAAAACATCAAAGAAAGAGTCCTCAGCACTTTGGCACCGAAACCCAGTCTTCCTCAGGTGAGTGGACGGTTGCTTCTGCGTTATAAAAACATCGAAACTCACCAGTCTACTCAGCCAACTAAACTCCTAAGAACCGTACATTCAGTTCAATTGTTAACGCGGAAAAGACGGATACCATCCATTCCTTCTTTTCCTAATTGAAGAGGACTTAGCCTACGTTTCTTAACCTACCACAAACCAACGCGTACAGACCGCAACCTTCGCTTTAATTCAAATCACCGTGCTAGCAGCAAAGCAGTGGTAGTTAATACCCTATTAAGAAGAATGAAACGCATTGCGCATTGTAATAGGACAGGACAGAAACACCGTTTTCATAGGGCTAACTGAACCATCTTATTCGGAAAGTAATCCGCCAACAAAGAGGAAAAGAACATCGAACAGAGCCTTCAACCTCTCCACTTTTCTAGAAACGAATCGCTCTTCTCTACATCAAAGGTGGTGACGCCATCAGCAGAACCTCAAAGAAGGAAGCCATAACGGTCGATGGGAAAGACATGAACACCATAAATGTCCTTCTGGTAATGACGCACGCACCGTCCACCTAGATAGAATGCACAAGGCGTCGTCTTTACAATTAAATGTTCCAACTGTCAAGCCGCATACACAGGCGAAATAAAAGGCTTAACGGAGATAATTAATCTTGAATTCCAATAGTGGAGTCGGAGCAAGCTTTTCTGCTCCTTTTGGAGCAAGTGTGTTCCAATGGCCGAGTGAGGGCGGGAGTCAAGTGTCCCAATGGGTGACTCGGAGTGGATTCAGAGCGGGAGTCACTCCGTGGAGCAGGAAGAGTCGCTCCGCCAAAATCGGTGGAGTCAACCGACGTACTTCCTGTAACACGCTTGCCTGCTTGGGGGCGCTGCCGCTGTCGCGTGTTTTGACTGTAATGGCGGACGACATGGGCGTCCGGGCAAATCGTGCGGCATTGCTTCCGCTGACCATAGCGACAGCTCCGAGTAAGAAAACTCTAGTTCTTGCACGAGCGAATCATCGGATAGTGACAGCGACGCTGAAACTGCCGCGTACGAGCGGGAATTCCACAGTGCAATAAGCAGAAGGGAATAATTACACGCAAGGTATTCTGGGCAACTCAAGCACTTCCGCTTTCTTCTTGCTCCCATGCTTGCTCCGGTGGCGCGCATTGTTTTCCAATCGCGGATTTGGAGGCGTTGCTCTACGCCAGAATTGAGTGCTCGCTCGCAGAGTCCATCGGCTGCTTCGACTCTGCCATTGGAATCCAACATAAGAAGCTAAAAAACAATATCAGAACCTTCTCCAGACAGCAAACACCCTTGCAGAACACTCAGATAACGCAAGCCACGGAATTGTCTTTGACAATTCCGAAATCCTAACAATAGAAACTAACCAACCAAATCGACTGTTGCTGGATTCATTGTTCATTCAAACGATGAATAGCAACTTCAGCCGTTGCAATAAGTACCTGCCCTGAGTTTACGTTCACGGTCTGAGCACAGCACGAAAAGCAAGGAAAACCGAGCCCGATGTGAACTCAGACGTGTCCGGCTGCCCCCAGCCCATTAATTCCACTCAACTACAGCAAAGTACAGCCCTCTCCACTCTCTCCACACCAAAGAAGACGTACCGTCTGTTATTTTACCCGCCAGGTCTGTCAAGAGAATGAGGGAGGCTGCTACCTTTTCTCATAACTTTGAACATTTCAACCGCATATTCACGAAGTTTTGAGACCATTTACTGGAAATGGGTCGTATGGAGAATGGACATTGTTGCATCGGACTTGGATTGGTGTGCCTTTACATTTGACAGAGGGCGCCTATTTTTATAGAGCAGGTGTATAGGCTAGTAGACCTGTCAGTTTGTCCGTTCTTGTGCAGGCCAATGCCTGCATGTGCCACAGAAATCGGGCACACCGCAATACTCAACACTGGTTCATTAAATAGTAAATGTCGGAGGGGAAAATCGTATGCGCTACATGAATTGGGCAAATCCTAGTGCTCACCAGTGTCCAATAAAGAGAAAGAAGAGACAACACTGGCTGCGAACGCCAACATTTTCAGTATATGGGGACATCTGTATATGGCGCCATCTCTCGGCGGCAACGATGGCGTCCTGCCATGAAAATAGGTAAAAAAATCATATCTGGAGAAAAAGGCTAGTTATCAAAAACGACGCCCGATTACATGCAGCAGAGGCCCACTGCAACATTTTGGTAAAATTGCGGTATCGCACTACAAAGCGCGTGGTTTCCCAGGACAATTGAACAGCGCCCATTAGAAACACATGGGGCCCAATTGTAATATATTAAGCACCCTGAGAAGCCGCGCGGTTTGTAGCGCGACACTGTAATTTTACCAGAATATTCAAATAAGTCTCGGGTGTATAAACCGGGGAGTCATTTTTGGTAACTAGCTTTTTTTGTCAGATATAATGTTTATCGCCTATTTCTCATTCAGTTACGGCAGGCAACCGCTGTCGCCGACGACAGATGGCGCTACGTGCACATGTCCCCAAATCCTGGTCATGTTAAGATTGTGCACGAAACGCCAAACGCATGCCGCATGCCAGACAAGACGATGCATGTGGCGGCAAATAGGCGTACACTGTTCAAATGAGAAACTTAAACGGGGCACACGCTGAATTCGAAAGGCACTTTGTGGATAGACATTTCGGTCTTAGCTGCAGGGTGTGTGATCGGCTATGGTTCGAATTCATGGGTAACCTCTGTGTCGTGTGCTAAACAGTTTGGCTGGAAGTCTAACTTCACACAGTGGAATGGGTCCTCAAATTTTTAACAGAGAAGCCGTTCTTGATCGAGCCTTTCGTGTCAAGGATGCATGGCAACGCTTGTAGGCACCGTAAACGGGTATGCGCCACAGACATAGGGTAAATGCCACTACAGACAAGCAAGCGTCCGGCACTGGGCAGCAATGAAGCAAAAGCGAGGGCGTGAGGCACAGCAGAGCAAGTGTCCTCATGTGTTTCGTGCCGTCTCCTTTGAAGACCGAGGGATGCGCCGCCTATACCAGCGTCCCCAAGAAAGTGACGCGATAAAGTGCCAAGGAGGCAAAGCCACAGGCTCCCCTGTCACTAAAGGCCAACAAAAGCTTTAAGTGAGCAAAATCGCTACCACGATTACCTTTCCCATCTGTGCAGCGACACTCAACGTACATACGTGGCCTGATTAATGTAAGGCGTCAAGCATTGACATTTGCTGCAGGGCAAGATTCTAAAATTTCGTCTACTTGTGATGCCAACCTCGCACTAGAAATTTTTCAAGATTATGATGTGTACATTAGCCAAGAACGTGGTGCTTCTACTGGATGCGTTTCATTAGTTAGACAGCGCTCGAATCATTTTTTAATGCCCTTACATGTTGAAGGGGAAGGCCGCCTTATTTGTTGTGACCTTTGTTTTCATTGCCATAATTGGAGGTTTATTTGCGTCTGCGCTCCCTTAAAAGTACACGACAGGAAGGCTTTTCTTTTCCTCTTTGTAGCTTCGCTTCTGAATAGCAGTGTTGTTGATAATTTTGACCTCGTCCCTGAGTGAATGGCACTTTTGGATGCTTGTATGTGTTTGCGAGACTTTAGAAATGCCTCCTTCTCTATGGAACAATGTGGGCGTTGTGGATATGTTAAGGTAATTCTAATGATATGATTTATGTTGTGCGCAGTTCACAACAATTACAGGTAATATTTCCATGTATTAAAAAAAGTCTGGATAGCCGAGTGGTTACGGTGTTGTACGCGGGTTCGAATCCGGCCTCGTAAGGAGTTCTTTGGTTAACAATTTCTGTATTTCTCTTTCTTTCTCTCTTTCTCTTTCTCTGTACTCGTTATATCCCCCATGAGAGTTATTCCATCCGTGCCGGAAAAATTGGCGCACGTATTCTGGGGGCGAAGCAGAAGATGAAGAAGATATAGCACGTGCCGATTCATGATGACGATAGTGTTCTGCTCGCGAATTGAACTGACGGCTTGCATAGAAAAATGGCCGCGTATCCTCGTGCTTCGCTGCAAATGTCTTCGAAACACAATAGTCTTCTGCCGGCCGTTTCTGCGCCGTTGCAGCGCAGCCTAAGAAATGCTAGTATTTTCGACGCAGCCTAAGAAGCACTAAGGTCTTTAGAATTACGTATCTATGTATTTTCAAGGAAAGGAACGCACCACCTAATACTTACGTATTGATGTTGCGCCTCAGATATGCGTAATATTTGCTTTTTCATGGACAATGTTCACAAGTACAAACGCAGCTACCAGTTCAAGATGGCTGGGCGTTCAGCAAGTGCTCAAACTTTGGCCGGGTGGCTGAATCGTCTGACAGACAGACAGACAGACAGACAGACAGACAGACAGACAGACAGACAGACAGATAGATAGATAGATAGATAGATAGATAGATAGATAGATAGATAGATAGATAGATAGATAGATAGATAGATAGATAGATAGATAGATAGATAGATAGATAGATAGATAGATAGATAGATAGATAGATAGATAGATAGATAGATAGATAGATAGATAGATAGATAGATAGATAGATAGATAGATAGATAGATAGATAGATAGATAGATAGATAGATAGATCAAAATTTCTGTGTTTAAGATCCCCAGAAAGACTATCGTCTTTAAAAGCTCCGCTGTTAAAAGCGGGTACTCGTAGATGGGGTAAGACGAGCGAGACCACGAGAAAATAGCCTTTGTGACCCCTAACGGCCTCCATGAATTTCGAGCGCAACTTATGAGCTTGTGTTCAACCCCGGCAACTTTCCAGCGAACGATGGACAATGTACTCACTGGACTGAAGTGGCAGGCTTGTCTCGTGTACCTCGATTATGTATTCATCTTCTCTGAAACGTCTGAGCAACATAGTCACCGCCAGCGGTGTGTGCTAGGGGTTACACGATCGGCAGGTCTCGCACTCAAAGCAGAAAATTGTCACTTTGATTCATGAAGAACTCAAGTTCCTCGGGCATGCAATGAGCGCCAGAGAGGACTGGCCCGATCGTGACAAGCTTAGCGCTGCAGCCGAATTTCCAGCTCCTACTGACAAGAAAGCTGTCCGGCGCTTCTTGGGCTTGTGCGCCTACCATCGACATTTATTCAAGGCTTTTCGAAGATAGCGGTACCCTTGAGTGACCTTATAGGACACGACACGACGTTTGTCTGAGCAAAAATGCTTGAGCCCTTGCATGGCTCTGTAATAGAACACATGACTCCCACCCAGAAGTCCTGGCTTCAAGTTCCGCTCGAGTACAATATTTCTATTATTTATTTATTTGCATCTGTCGCGACTTCTCGCTCATGGACAAGGCCGATTTTCGAGCGCAACCAATGCCGCCGTCGCCGGCACCGGAAGTTCTGCGGCACAGGCTCTTAACGCTATCGCATTTCCTGATTAGGTTCACGAAGCTTTTACTCCTTTAATAAATATGCTTCATTTAAATAAGCAGTATAACGAATCTACCTTATACTCCTCGCAAATAGGAAGACGCGAGCATTACGCATCGCGAGCGAGGAAACACTACGCAATAAGCTCCCTAGATTCGATCTCTCGACCTTCGGGTCAGCATTCCAGCACAATGACCCCTAGGCCACCGGGGCTGATAACTACAACATGATTAAAAATGTCTCGCATACGAGCACGAGTGTACAGAGGGCTTGTGAGTGTTGAACACGCGGTCACGTGCCTGACTGGAGCACTATGTGTATATATACATATACAGGACGTTTTTTTAGACAATTCAGATTTTTTATAAAAATCTTATCACAGTAAGCTTCTTGCCGTTTTCGCTCAAATGAAACTGTTGCCAATAATTAGCAAAAACTCGTGAATTAACTTTTTAATTATTGACTTGAGGGCAGGTGCTTATATCAGAAGCCTGTAGTGCGGGCCAATTTATGGCACACCCATATTTTAGAAATGAAGAAAGTTGCATGTAGTTCGAGGTATTCATCATCTAATTTCAAGGGCGAAATCAAAACTGATCGCGCCCGGCGCGCACGAAGTGTGGCGGAACACCGAGACGACACGTGACAAGGAAGCGATGAAATTCGAATGAAAGCGCTTCATAAGAATGAAAGAATCTGGCCAGACAGAAAAATCGGCAAGCATTTTGAAATACATCATCTTGATCCATAAGAAAGGGGACGCCAAGGACCTGAAAAATTACAGGCCCATCAGCTTACTGTCCGTTGTCTACAAGCTATTCACAAAAGTAATTGCTAACAGAATTAATACGACATTAGAGTTTAATCAACCAAGGGACCAGGCAGGATTTCGTACAGGCTTCTCAACAATAGACCATATTCATACTATCAATCAGGTGATAGAGAAATGCGCGGAATACAACCAACCTCTATACATAGACTTCATAGATTACGAGAAGGCATTTGATTTGGTGGAGACATCAGCAGTCATGCAAGCACTGCGGAATCAGGGCATCGACGAAGCCTATATAAACATAATGGAAGAAATCTACAACGCATCCACAGCCACTATAGTCCTTCAAAAGAAAGCGACAGAATCCCAATAAAGAAGGGCGTACGACAGGGAGACACGATCTCTCCAATGCTATTCACCGCGTGTTTACAGGGGGTTTTCAGGGCCCTAGATTGGGAAGAATTAGGGATAAGCGTTAATGGAGAGTATCTCAGTAACCTGCGATTCGCTGATGACATTGCATTGATGAGTAACGCGGGAGACGAATTACAGCTCATGATTACTGAACTGGATACGGAAAGTAGAAGAGTAGGTCTGAAAATTAATATGCATAAAACTAAAGTAATGTGGAACAATCTTGGCAGAGAACAGCGCTTGCGATAGGTGGCGAGACGCTGGAAGTTGTAAAGGAGTACGTCTACTTAGGACAGGTAGTAACCGCGGAGCCGAACCATGAGAGTGAAATAACTAGAAGAATAAGGATGGGATGGGGCTCATTCGGCAAGCATTATCAAATCATGAATGGTAGTCTACCACTATCTCTCAAGAGGAAGGTATATAACAGCTGCATCTTACCGGTACTTACCTACGGAGCAGAAACCTGGAGACTTACAAAGAGGGTTCAACTTAAATTGAGGACGACGCAGCGAGCGATGGAAAGGAAAATGATAGGTGTAACCTTAAGAGACAGAAAGAGAGCAGAGTGGGTCAGGGAACAAACGGGGGTTAAGGATATCATAGTTTAAATTAAGAAGAAGAAATGGATATGGGCCGGCCACGTAGCACGTCGGCAGGATAACCGGTGGTCATTAAGGGTAACTGACTGGATTCCAAAAGAGGGCAAACGCGTGAGGGGAAGACAGAAAATTAGGTGGGTAGATGAGATTAAGTTTGTAGGTATAACGTGGCAACAGAAAGCACAGGACCGGGTTGATTGGCGGAACATGGGAGAGGCCTTTGCCCTGCAGTGGGCGTAGACAGGCTGATGATGATGATGATGATTCTGAAATACACAAGTAGTCAGCTTAATGTTTGTGTGTGAAAGGTAGTGCTTATGTGTTTCTTTCTTAAACTATAAAGAGGCGCGAATAACTATTTCGCGCGTCTGCAAGTGGCAGCCCCTGAGTTTTATACTTACTCAAAGAAAATGTTGATATCACGGTTTTCTTGTGCACAGTTCGAAGAAAAAAACGGATAAGCGCCAAGCACTACGCGCGAAAATAAGGCGATGCACGGGCACAAGTGAGATGACTTGCAAGAAAACACGCGGCTGCGGCGCGTCTTCATTCAAATTTCGTCGCTCCCTTGTGACAGGTAGTTCCGGTCTGACGTAGCAGAACGGATGCGCATTGCGCGATCAGTTTCGATTTCGCCCTTGACATTCGATGAAGAATATCTCGAACTTTTGTGAATTGAAAAAGCAGGTATGCCATAAATTCGCACGCACTACAACTTTCTACTATAAACACTTGCCCACAAGTAAATAACTAAAAAGTTAATTAACGAGTGTTTGTTAAACTGTGGTAACAGTGTCATTTTAACTGCGGCAAAGTTTTTCTGCCTAGACGTGGAGTGCGTGTACGAAAACGACAAGAGCCTTACTGTCATAGGATTTTTATAAATAAATCTGTATTGTTTGAATAAAAACACCCTGTATATACCACGCCCATCAAATTGACGCTCCCTCCGTCAAATCGAACTAGAAATTTCCTATCTCATCAGCACTCTGAGGGTGTGACCTAAAGCACATGTTTCTATCACCTTTTTTATCTTCGTAGATTTTGCTTTTGACGTTCTGCCCTGGGTGAGGGTAGGTGACATATGCGACATATATATGTGAGCTTTCCTTTCTAAAAAAAAACGTAGTTGGTAGTGAGCGCCTGTGCTGTTTCCTTCTTTCTTCTAGTGGCCATGTCTATGCGTGTGCCACGCTCTGTCAAAAATGAAAAATCGACAAGAAATCTATCATTTTTCAGAGCACGTGAACACCCGGAAATTTCTGAAAGCAGCCGTCCCACAAATTTGCCACATATACGTGTGCGCGAAGAGGCCACAAGTAAATACCACTCACCATTGGGGGCACCAAAGATCGTTTTCCAGACCAGCCTAACCGGCATGCTCGCTGTAAGTGCACCTGCGGTAATTAGCGTGAGCGTGTTAGTTATTACAGCGGGAGAACAGCCGCATATTCCCAGAGACACCTTTCTAAAGATACACTGCCCTCTCTGTGCACGAAAACGTAAAAGTAGGACAATTAACGGCGCAATTTAGCGCAACATCAAGTCAGTATTCCACAACTCAACCTTGAAGCGATATAGCATTCAATATTAGAAAACGCCGCCCTCATTGATAGCTTAAGCTAGCATTGAAGGTACGCGAGAACTTTATTGTTTATCAGGGACGACGGCGCTTCTTGCTGTGCGCCACCGTCAAAAATTCTGACGCACTGTGAAGCCGATGAGTCACGCACCTCGCACACAGTTCTTCGCGCGCGGAGTGCGGTAAGAGGGCTGGATTGCGATAGCACATGAGCGCAGTCGCCTGTTTACTTCATATTTCGCTATCTTCCTTTAAACGCTGGACATTCGCCACACAGCACGTACTACGTTGCCACAAAAAGTTGGATCGGTTGTTTTGCCATGCCCTCTACACACGCAACGAAACACAGGCCCAGAAAGTGAAATTAAACATTTTACGTTAATTGATCTTAGTTAGGAAAATAATTAAGAGAAATGTAAAAATCACCAAGAGACT